>NC_085105.1:3004051-3159051 GCF_963422355.1 Corticium candelabrum
TTCACTGTCACTGTCTTTAATTAAGCAGTGCAAGCGCTTCTGTGCAAGTAATTATAAAACTCCAAATCATTACGGAGCTCTGAAACGTTGTCATTTTGCTAACCATAACACCAATTTTAAATCATCACTACCAGCTCATCTTGTTTCATCTAATGATATTAGTAATGAATCAGCAGAGAATTGCTCTCCTGTGGAGTAAAATATTGTCTTAACAACTCCATCCTCAGGCGCTAGTACCTCATACTAAACAGTAAAGATACCAAGCTTTTTATCAACCAGAATATTATTAAATGTTTCCTTACTTTGTCTTTGTAACATTCCACATTCATGAGAATTTCACCAGCTGCAACTTGCTGTCCTTCAGACACAACAACTTCAAGTACCTCCCCAGGAATTGGCGATGTTGTGGGAAGATCCTTGAATTTAATCAATAAAGCACCGCTGTGGTACACTTGACTGGCAGTAAATCGAACTTGCTCTATAACACCATCAAACGGAGAAAGAATTTCAACCTAGAAAGAACAACATCAGACTGTTACCCACTCCTAATATTTGGTGAAATGGTCTCACCTGTAATTTCATTGTCTCAATCATTAACAGTGGTTGATCTTTAGTCACCCTTTCTCCATCAGAAACATGGACCTTGACAACTTTACCATTGTCTGCTGCAATGAGTTGAAAATTCTGGCCAAACTGCATTCCACTCAATTCCTGGACAAACTTGGGAACGAATAAATGAACTTGGTAGTTACCATCCTATATATACATATGACACTAACGCACAAGTAAGATGCACTACAACAATGATTTGGTCACCTCAGTAAAGAGATGGATTGTATCATTCGAGAAAACTGCTTTACAACCAAAAGAGTGGTTGTCCACAGATCCGCTCACAGTCATTGCAGGACTGTCATATTCAGTAATATAACCACTGATATCTAACATTCTGTCATCACCAGGCAATTGAACACTGTAGCTCCCATCTAACTTCCTTCTCATAACAACCTCGACAGCTAGAAAAAAGAATAAATCGACGTGATACACACTTAGGTGTCAAGCAATCACAAGATACCTACTTTCATCCATTCCTGTTGAGAACTTAATTCCAGATGATTGTGGAAGACAAACCCTCCACAAATCATTGCTACTAAATGGTGATGTTGGATCTACATACAGTGTTGCATTACAAACATTGTATTCAATTTTGAAGATAAATTGTATAAACATACAGTTAGCACAACAATTAATAGTCTCAATTTTGTGTTAAGTACACCGACTGCTACAACATCAGCATATGTCACATGTCATTTCCATGAATACAACCAATACAGCACATGTGGTAATGATCCTACTGGCACTGATTTTGATCAATTCATTTTCATTGTGGCATTTACGTACTGTGCAACTGTGCAACGTCTATTCAAATTTCATTTTGTTTATTCTCAACTAACAAATTCAGCATTCATCTCCCTTGTATTCACAACCTGCTCTTCAGTTCCTCAAGTGATGAGCACGTTCTACGATTTGCATGCTACTTCCAACAACCTTATGTGTCAAACACACAGAATAATTCGTACAAAATATGCATAATGTTTCATTTGTATGATGCAGAATAAGGCTCCACGTTGCCAGCCTAATTCGTGCATATGCACATTCTGTCAACCAAAGCACATTATTAGCTTGTATTTAATAATTGCCACCCTATTCCACTATTCAGAACCAATAAATGATAGTCATCCTCACTTTATTGCCATCTCAATTTACTATATTAAAAATCAGAATACTCTGTAATGTTAGAATGCAATTTACAGCAAGTAACAACAACCTACATTAGAACGCTTAAACACAAACAGTTGTACAATACTCAAACACAATGCCCTACCAGCAAGTGCAATTCCCTCATGAATCTGTGCTTCCTGGCTGTGAAGCAGAAACACAAGTGCTGCCTGTGCTAAAATCTTGCTTGGAAGGGACGATGGAGGTGGAAACAAGCTCTGATGATGTTCCTTGATAAAGTCAGTATTGACATTGCCAGCAAAGAAACTTGGATGACTAGCAAGTCTGGAAAGAAAACTAAGGTTTGTGGGAATACCAACCACCTGCAATAACACAACCCAGTTCCTTATCATGTCAGATTAATATATAATAACTTTCATAAACTTCGTACAAAAATCATAATTATTTGTTAGTAATATAATCTTACATGATATTTGTTGAGAGCATCAATCAAACTATACAAAGCTGACGATCGATCTTCGCCCCATACAACAACCTTTGCTATCATTGGATCATAGTAGATGCTGATATCATCACCTGAAACGACAAATGTGGAGTCGCATACTCAATCAACAAATTGACAAGTCGATCACCTTGCCTGACTCCAGTTTCAACTCGAGATACATCATCTGGAGCCGAAAGATAATACAACTTGCCAGCAGCCGGTTGAAAATCCCTTCAACAACAGTTCGTCAAAAATTGACTAAGTCAAAGTACAGATGTTCAAACAACTGACTGACCTATCGGGATCTTCAGCATAAACACGAGCTTCAAATGAATGTCCTTCTAGTGGAATCTCATTTTGAGACAATGGTAAGGGATGACCAGCAGCAACCTTCGTGAGGCAAACACAAGCTCCCATTGCCTCTCTACAAATCACTACCCAACTTCCAAAATCACCTGGAACTGCCACTCAACTAAATCCGTGTTTGTAATCATTTCAGTTACAGGATGTTCAACCTAATCAGAGTCATTACATAATCAGGTGCTAATAACATAATACATAATACATAATATTGCCGATGTAAAACAACTTACTTGAAGTCTAGTGTTCATCTCCATGAAATAGAACCTCTTGTCAACATCCATGATAAATTCCACCGTCCCTAAAATCCAAAAATATCACAATTTTGATGACAGCAACGCCACCCAAATAAAAATATCACGCAATGAAATGTCATCCAACTACATACCTGCTCCAACATATCCTACAGCTTTAGCAGCTCTTACAGCTGCCTCTCCCAAATCACGACGAACATGGTCATCAACACCAGGCTAAAACCAACACACACCATTTACAATCAGAAATGATTACAATAACCAAGATGAGATTCTGACAGCAGGAGCTTCTTCAATAATCTTCTGGTGTCTTCTCTGGACACTACAGTCTCGTTCATATAAGTAGACAGCATTCCCGTGTCTATCAGCAAAGACCTGAACCTCAACATGTCTAGAAAAAGTATTACAGTAATAACGTTAATTGCTAAACTTAGAACTACCAAGTAACCAATTAGCTCACCGTGGTCGACCAATGTATTTCTCTAAAAGAACTTGATCGTTTCCAAATGTGCTTTTTGCTTCACTACGAGCAGATTCCAACTGACTTTCAAATTCATTCATTGAGTTCACAATTCTCATACCCTACAGTGACAGTGTGTCATCAAGAAATCTTAACAGTCTACAAACTAAACAGACACTCACACTTGCAACTATTGCCCACACACACCTAGACTAAACCTAAACATCAGGCGCTGCCTCTCAGAGGTCACACCCCCAGCTGTTAAGCTGGGCCTTGTGTGCTACTCAGGAAACTCTGGGACTGCGCTAGCAAACTCCTGGAGCTGGGCCAGGCACTTGCAGAAGCACTGACTTGTGAAGCCAACTGTGGTGTGAGCACCTAAAGTTTCATCAGGACCCCAGTGGCTGATGTCATGTCACAGCCGATGGCCACTTAGGTCCCAATGACCAGGTACTCATTTACACATGTACTCCTGAGTTGAGAAAAGCAAACGTGTGTTAGTTTCTTGCTTAAGGAAATTATGCCATAGCTCGCCATTACTGTGACTTAAACTTGTGACCCTTCAAGGTCCCGGATGTAAACACTCCATAAGATGACTCTCCAACCAACTGAGCTATCACATCACACACACACACACACACACACACACACACACACACACACACAAGCCTCGATGCTAGGCCATCTTCACCTTACGTAGTGCAGTAACGTGCGTGATTATGAGTAGGGATCACATGACCAGAAACGACGTTGCCACCGTAAGGCGAAGATTGGCCTAGGGACACATTATGCATAAATACCCTCACGTGGCTCATTATCCAATTAATCAATAATCTTTTTTCAATTACTTTAATGAAGTAAGCTCCTCCTGGTTCATCATCATCACCTTGAGCAACATGGAAAAAATGTTTCCAGCTGCATAGGCTAGAGATCAAACGACAGCCGGCTGCAGATCAGCAGAACATTACAAATGCGTCGAACTGCAAGGATGATGTGGAAGAATCAACAAACACTTGCCACGCTAACGGCAATTGTAGACATGTAGTCTGCGCCGTGCATGCGCCACTCTTTGGATTGTAGAGGTCCTGAGAGGACATCTAGTCACAGAATCCTTGGAGGCACAGGTAAAATTACACTGGCAAAGCGGCACCAGCCCTGTGTGCATGCATAGACTTACGTTTTCGTTCATTTTTCTCACACTTCGATCATTTTCTTATGCACCGCATTCTTTGGCTAATTAACTAACTGACTCTACAGGCACCGCCTAGCAATAATCATTAAGCTAATTTAATTACATGCATAATGTATAAACAATCAATCGCAACATGAGAATGCCATCACGTGACAAACTAGGTCACGTGACATAATGTGTCCCTAAACCAATCTTCGCCTTACGGTGGCAACTTCGTTTCCGGTCATGTGGCTCCTACTCATAATCGCGAGCGTTACTCAAAATGGCCTAGCGTCGAGGCTACACACACACCTGCTTTTGATGTATACCAAGACTTCAAAGTCTCTTGACTGGTCATTATAAACAAGAGTCACTATACTAAATGCATTCACTTACCCTCCCTCCTCCTCCCAGTGCTGCTTTAATCATCAACGGTAGACCTATCTTTTCAGCCTCATACTTCAGCTTCCCATAAGACTGATCAATGTCGTGATATCCCAGAATGACTGGAACCCCAGCAGATGACATCATCTGTTTTGCTTCACTAGATTGTCAACAAACAACTAAGTCATTAAAAATCAATTAATTTTACCGTTTTAAATTGTGCAATACCAACATTTTGTCTCCCATACTTCGAATCGCTGATGCTGGAGGTCCAATAAAAACTATCCCTTCTTTTTCACACGCCTCAGCAAACTCAAAACGTTCAGATAGAAAGCCATATCCAGGATGTATTGCCTAGACAATGATCACAATTGCTAACTGGAAATGCTATATCATTCCAATACACTAGACCTCAGCGTTGCTTCGTTTAGCAGCTTCTATCAGATGCTCTACACACAAGTAACTCTTGTCTGCAGATGCTGAACCTATGTGTTGGGATTCATTGGCCTAGACAAGCAACAACAATACAACAATATCTTTGTTGTCCACATCTTATGTACATGTCTGTTCATCATACAGCAACCATACTCATATCACTGCCTACTAAAGTACTTACATTTCCTTTGGTCTTCATTCTGCAGTCTAAAATACTTATCACTCTCATTTAACAAAATGTAATTTAATAATTACAAGCTCCCATGGTATCTTTACTAATCGTTTGAACAAGTTTACAACATAATCCCAATGTCCCTAAATAAGTATATCAATTGACAACGTTAGTGCAATTCTTTACCTCTTCTGCCCTTCTGAAAGAGGCTAAAAGAGTCAGAGGCCTCTACCGGCTTTGCCTAAAGACATAGACCAGCAGAGAAGAGAACACATGACTTGTCAGCCATGCACATATAATTAACTACAAGCTCCATTTTCTGCATTTCCAGACCATCAGGAGATTAGACGGTCTTGCTTATTATCTAACTCTGCCATTAATTATTAAAGTTGGGTGACTGTAAAGCCTGATACCCATTATGGACCACAGTTACTATGGTAGCTATGCAATTAGTCATGATTCCGCCTCACTACGTCTCTAACTCATTTATCACTCCAGAAATTGGTTACATTGACGTTTGAGTTTAATACATACCTGTGGCCAAAATATGCACGGAATTAGCTCTGTAAGAAGCTCTCCGTTGATACCATTACCAGCTCAGAGAGCAATATTGTTGTCAAACCAGTGGCCGCATTCTACAGTCTCTAATTCTGGAATGCAGCTGTTTGTTTTTAATCCTCGTTAACATGTAACCCTTTACGGATGGGTCAGTCAAAAGTGGATGAGTCATGAGGACTTGTGTAATACTAATTTAATATTAAGTTATATTAAACAACTTGTGTAATATTAAATATTAACTTTTAGTAACATGATCAACGTATTGTACACCTCTCGCGTAGCCAGAGCCTCTCCGCCACCATACTTCCGGCGAGAAAGCCCCTAGGATGGCGAAGAGGGTCTGGCTACGCGAGACTACCTACCATCTGTACGTGGAGTGCGTGTCTGTCAGCATCACTGTACACAGCCACAGTCTTTATTCCTAACGTTTCAGCCGTACGCATTATACGACAGGCTATCTCTCCTCGGTTTGCAATTAGAACTTTCCTGATGTGACCTGCTGCACAGACGCCGAATAATTAACGTACTACGTAACCAGGTATATGCAACTCACCAGCCACGCTAGACTGGGTAGACAGGCAGCGGTTTGCATTTACAAGTGGCAGAAAAAACGCCATTCTCTTCAAGCTCGCATCCGGGAAAACGTAAACGTATTTTTTAGTCTGCGCATGCTTTGCGACTATAAATTTGTCTAACGCGCGCTAAAATATTAGCAGTGTTGCTGTTCTGGTTGCTACGTGTACGAGCGATGGAGTCTTCTCCACAGAACATTTTTGAAACTGACTCTGTAATGAAAGCGAGAGCTGTGATTAAGTGAGTATAAACAGTGTTTGTCGTTGTGTCGATCTAAGCGACAATTCGTAAAGAGAAGAGGCAAGCAAGAAGATCCAGCGCTGCTGGTGCAGCTACAGAGACAGACAGTTGTTCAAAATGCTGAAATCCGCTGTCTGTGTAGCGGTAAGCAGTTTCAGTTGTTGAGGAAGCGAACATGGCAACAGTGTACAAGTTTATTGTGATATCTAGGAACAGTCTCTCAGTTGTGAAGTCTTGAAAAGAGTTTGTCCTGCTGAATTTGATTTGCTTAAAGATCCTGCCATGAATACAAAGATTAAGTTCAGGTTTGTCTACTTGCATGTGACCAGCTAGCTGATCATTTTGGCTAAAGGTTGAATTATTGAAGTGTGTGTGTGTGTGTGTGTGTGTGTGTGTGTGTGTGTGTGTGTGTGTGTGTGTGTGTGTGTGTGTGTGTGTGTGTGTGTGTCCACAGAAGTTGTTGCTGAGAAGCAAGTTACATAATATGAAACGTCCTCAGCATGGTCCAAAGAACAGATGGGTTGATATCATACAATGAGACTTGGTATCTTGAATATTGACCTGTCACAAGCAAGTGACCGCACTTCTTGGGGGAAACTTCTTCTGCGATGCCGAAGCCCATAGTGGGTATTAGTGGAATTCCAGGTGTGTGTGTGTGTGTGTGTGTGTGTGTGTGTGTGTGTGTGTGTGTGTGTGTGTGTGTGTGTGTGTGTGTGTGTGTGTGTGTGTGTGTGTTATGCTTGTAGCTTCATTGTTGGAGCATTTGATTCGCATGACAGGAAATATATCCAGAACCTTAGTGTTGTTTGTTTGCTGCAACATACATGTATGTGTGGGCCTCATTGTCCACGGAGTCTCAAAGTTGAATCATAGTCATACAGTCATCCTGGAGTTTTTGGACTAGCTCTAGGAGAATACTTGGCACAGGCCAACAAATTCTGCAGAACATACCATATTCCTTCGTCTTCACAATAAATTGATTTCTAATGATTTGCAATACCTGTGCTTAATATTTGTCATAGGTTTGGCGGCCAAAACTTTCCTCCCATTGTTTTGTTCAAGATATTTGTTGGTGGTGATGGGACAGGCATTCACTATATGACCGGTAAGAGGCTAATAGAACCAGCATCCGAGGCAGCTGAAGACGCACGTCGTATGATGGGAAACAGAAAATTCTTTGATCAAATGTTATTGGATACCATTCAGCAACAAAGACCAGGAGGAGGCGATGAAGCTGAAATTACTACAGTAAAAGACTACATGCAGGTAATGAAGTCAGAGGAAATTACATTTGTGACCTATTGAGCATGTCACTGACACATGGGCATTTGGATTGGGACTGATGCCTGTACAGCTAGTGATTTTAACAAGCAAAACTAATGATTACTTGTCGTTGCAATTTGAAAGTTATAGTAGGAAGAGAAATTGTACAAAGAATAAATACTGCTTACTTGAGACTAGAAAGTTCCAATCTGTAATTTTGAACCGTTTTGAATGTACCAGCTAGAGTTGCAGTCTTGCATAGTGTAGTTGTAGTTGTATTGATTGAGCAAAGCAGTACAGTACTGTCACTGCATTGACTGTGACTGAAACTAATGCTTACTATGTAAATCAGATTGACAGACAGACAGAAAGACAGACAGACACAGACAAACTTACTGGCGACAGCAACTGGCAGTGACATTTTGCAGAGATGCAATGCCAGTCTTATCAAAAAGGAGGTTAGACAGGATAACGTGCTCAAGAGACTTATTATATAGGCGATTTATACAGAAGTCAATTGTACACTAGATAAGTTTGCACTGTAGAGACAGCCCTAGTGGTCGTAGATAATTTCGAACTGAAGAGACAGTAGTTTTAGTAGAATTTAGATTGTAATAGCATAGATGTTTCAAATATATGTTCTTGACAGACAGACAGGCAGACAGACAGGCAGACAGATAATTTATTCTCATACAAATTCTACTTGTACATATGCTAGGATTTTTTAAGTACACAACAGTCCTTGCAAACAAATAAAGTCATTAACTAATGGACTTGACTTTGAATGTCAAAATCAAATAATCTATCTAAATACAGACAGACAGACAGACTGATAGACACACACATACACACACACACGCACACACACACACACACACACACACACACACGCACACACACACACACACACACAGACAATTTTATACTTTATCAATGGCTGAGTTTAAACTAATAAATAGACATAACAAACAAATGGTGTACACTGTTTCACTTTTGTTATTGCTGGTACTTACCGTCCACTAGCTTTTCTAACTCTGTTGTTCAGGTATTGAGCCATGTCGATGAAAGTCCAGCATCTTTGGGAGGAAAAGCAAACATGTGGCGAAAGTTGACATTAGACAGTAACAAATAACACATACCCAATATCTGGATTGCTGTCACATGTTGTAACATGTGATATATTTGACGCTTATAATGGTGTTGCTGTAGGTCTCCCACGACAGACAATAATGTATGATGTAGTCGAGTATCTAAGTAGCAGAGTACAGTCAAGCCGTTTACAGAAAGAAATGCATTCACTCATTTCGTCAAGATCTCCTTCAAGGAAACAGCAAACTAATCAAATCAGGGCTCATTCAAATAGCGGGTATATGAATCATTACTTACAACAGTTTCAATATTTTGTGATCATACTGTGATATCTGTGTGAAGCATAACATCTGCTAAAGTGTCAAGAAATTTGGGTGGTCTTCATAATAGCTCCGGCCGTGGATCAAGGCAAGCAAGACACAGAGTACTGCAAATGAGGAAACTGTATGAAGAGTTTGCAAGGGTGAGTGTGACTGAGTTACAAGTAAATTCTAGTGAAATATGTTGCTACGTAGTCACACAACCAATCACAAACTTACAGCCTGCATGTATGCACGATACAGCCCACTTGTTTTTGTCACCATATGTGGACTTGATTGGTTGATGTCATAGTAACTACAGTAATGTATTGATTAATTTAATTATTTGCTTGATTGTTTCAAGGTTTGAGAGTCATCATTATTTGTTTGTATATTGCAGGAGGACACTTGTAGTCCTGCAGTTGTGCCATTCGCTATCGATCAGGTAGAACAACTGTCTGAAAAAGACCTGGAAGAACAGGCCGATCAATTGTATGAATGGACACAGGATCTAAATATCGATAGTGTAGACTAACAACTTAATAGGCATTAATCTGTAGTCCTGGATTCTATTTTAGTAATTTCTTGTACTGGTACATAACGACTTTTGTACATGATCAAGCAGTTGGTGATGTTGTCACAATGTCATGGATACTCTAATAATCACATGTTGTGATGAGTTGTGCATGTGTCAGGCTGTCAGACTAATAACCCAAACGCCACTCTTATTAGTAATACGAAATCAAGTGACGAGGCTGGTGTCCTAGTACACTGACACCTAAGTGCATGGACAATGGCTCTGACACACACACACACACACACACACACACACACACACACACACACACACACACACACACACACACACACACACACACACACACACACACAGCCTCCCATTTCCGTTGTCAGATTTCAATGAAGTTGTAGGAAACTGAATGTGTAAATACATGTAGTCTTCAATTTTATTAGATTACTAAACATTCTGTTCAGTAGTTGTGTAAAGAGATCTGCAAGAGCAGAAAACTAGAGATACTTTAGCTAAATTTGAAAAAAGAACAGCTGCTGAACTGCATTATTCACTTCTGATCGAGAACACGTGTGCACAATTGTATGACCTAAAAATAGCTGCTAATAAGACTAGAGCACCCGGATAAGCTGACTATGACCAGAACGACTGGCTGGAAAACTGTCGCTCAAGGATCCAAAGCCTTGATAATTGATCGCTATGGCCAGTCCAGGATTGTAGACGGTCCTCAAAGAGTGAGTGCTATATGCAAAACGTCGCATCTGCTCGTTCGTTGTCGCATTTCCTGACGTTTTCTCTAGTTGTTCCTATGGCGGGCCAAGCAATTCGATACTCTCGTACGTTATGCGGCGAATCAAAGCGAATATCTGTGGATACAACATGCAGACGGAACGGTTGAACACAGACCGGGGTAATAAGAGTCGATAGAGAAATTGAATCGCCGACTAGATAGCAGAAATGTCGAGAAAGGAAGTACCTAGCTGCCAACTTTGAGAGGGGGCGGGGAGACCGAGTCGCATCAAATCATGAAATGTCGAGTGCCGCTGGGTACATCTTGGTGTACTGTTGAGTACACGAGTTGTATCGCTCGAAGGTTGTGACCGTCTGCAGTTTAGTCGATATTGCAGGTGTTTGCTGCACCTAATGATCTATTTTAGTAGTGACAACAATGCTACACTTCCACCCTAATTGGGGTGTGTCTGCGTGTGTGTGTGTGTGTGTGCAGTAGTAGGAGGCTAGGCCTATAGGGTGACCCTTTCCGAAAGGTTGCTTTATGGTCACCCCACCCTCATAAAACAATTAATTAAAGACAATTAACTAATTGAAGATAATTAATTAAGACAACTATATGGTTAAGGAGCTGCTATTATACAGGGCCACCCCCCCCCAGCTGGTTGACTGGACTCCTGTGCTGTGCTAAGCTATCTCCTGGAGTCTGGTCAGGTACTCGCAGGAGCAGCGACTGTGACGCCAACTGCAGTGTGGGCACCCGAAGTCCCGAGGAGGCCTTTGCCACTTCCAGTTAATGACCTGGTATTCATACTCCTGAGTTGAGAGAGACAATTGTGTGAGTTTCTTGCCCAAGGAAATTATGCCGATGCCAGATGGAAAGAAGAAGGTTGAGATAGAAAGAGAGGTTTCAGTAGACCAGTAGAGCAGGCGTGTAGTCGGCTCAAACTTCAGAGGGTTACCAACCTTGAACACTAACATGTAATTTGACAAAACTTTTTGTTGAAAGTTATTGCCAAGAGAGCACAGGTTAGTATTGTACAAAGGCCTAGGATCAAGATCCTTTAGTCAAAGGGGTTTGTATTGATGGCTATAGACCTGAAGAGATTGCCTGAAGAGAGGTTGCGCTTGTGCAGCATAATGGAATAGGCACGGATTGTTGGTTCAATACTACAGAAAAACACATTCATGCGAGAATAAAATTGTATTATGTCAATGAATGTCACTATTTATGTAGAATTAACTTGTGTAAGCATATATATATATATATATATATATATATCACATCTATGTATATACCAATAATAAGAAAAACTAAAATGTGCAAAGTCAATCATGCAATGCAGTGTACATAGTTGCAGAAGCATAATGCCGCACATGCATATAATCACACATGTTTGTTCCAACACGAATGAGTTCGAATTCTCTGAGGGTGTGCATACTAACTTGTGATTCCTACCAGTTTGAGGGAACATTGCCATCACACACTAAATCACAGTAAAGTCAACTTTTACAATTTCATTACATACATCTTGACTGCCACTGCACATCCAGCTCGTTTCTTACAAAAGCTATAAAGAGGCAGAAGAGGTTATTATTGCTAAACCTGCGACGTGCACAGCCGCGTCTTTTAGATATCAATGTGCTTGATCAAGTTTGATACAATGTGATTATTTAGCTGTACAGCTGACATCCTTGCTAGTTGTTTGATGTTAATAGATATGTTCTTGCAGACCATGTGTTGTCTTCCATAACCCTTTATTGATACGCGACATATGTGTAAGAAAAGCCATTGTACTGGATGGCAATGAAGTTTTGGTTGTCTATCGCAAGTCGCAAGAAACAGGGAAGATGGAAAGACGACTCCAGCAAGGGCCAACACAATTCGTGCCTTCAGCAGATGAATGGTTAGTTTGGTAGAGGCTCAGTGTGTGTGTGTGTGTGTGTGTGTGTGTGTGTGTGTGTGTGTGTGCATGTGTGTGCTCACCTGTCTGTGTTTCACTCAGGATGCATGAATTCTCATGGCACGGACCTGACAAGACAAACAAGACTAAACTCATTCCTAATCAATGGAGATTTACAAAACTAAAAGTTGTTCCAGATCAGTTCTATTACAATGTGAGCAACTCTCAATTTTTTTGTGACCTTGTATTTCAACGCCATTTTATCTCATTATCATAACTGGATAACACAACAGATCGATGAGGTTAATTGCACTATTTTTCATTGAAGTAATTCTAGCACATTAACCATATTACCTGATCTGTGTAGGTTCGGACTGTTGACGACGCCCTCGTAAAAGTAAAAATGATGCTCTTTTATGAGATAAAAGACATCGAGTTAATGGTGGGTGTAATAATTGTTTCCTGTGTGGCTTGAATTGATATTAACCTAATTTAGCTTCAAGAAACCAAGGATCCTATCGCTGACATGGCCAAGTTGGTGTACCATTTAGTATAACGTTATTGAAATTTGATGTGGATGTTGTGTGTTGGCAGTGCTGTGACTGCTGATGTCATTGCATTTGCATCACAATTAACGTACGCATGCATACAACACGTATTCCAGTTTAGTATGTTGAGATCTTATGTATTCGACTCAGATACGAGGACTTCTTGGAACAGACGGGGAAACTGAATGAATTGGGCTCATTTCCCCAGCTAGTCAAGAGAACGAAAGCGATCGGTTATCACATCAGCAAAGCGGTGTATAGAGGGTATCAAGCTCCAGCACAGCTACAGGTGATAGCATCGATAGAAACTATGTGTCCTAGTATTTTGTATGCTACCGCTGTCATTTGTATGTGAAAGACTGCATGTTGTACATATATTTTGTTGTTATTAACACCTTAGGGATGTCTAGAGTACTGAGATCACCTTGTTTGTGTTTATTCAGTTTGATATGAACTAAAACTTTAACTCTAACCCGTTATATTTTAATGCTTCCAACTTGGTTGTCTGATCTAATCTGTTGTTTGTTAGTCATACCTCATATCTATTGATCGCAATATACATACCAAAAGTTTTGCCTGTTTAGGATGTGAACTGAACTTTGTATTGTTAGTTGTATATGTCATCTAGACAACAATGTGTGCATTCTGTATAAGCTCTAATAAGTAAGCCCTGCATCCACAACTGGCTGAAAGAAATAAGCCCTGCGTCGCAAATAAGCCTCGTGGGGGTTGTTATGTTAGCAAGACTACACGTCATCAGCAGCTTTGTATATGAAAGTCCCGGAAACACGTATACAAACATATACTTTTAGCTATGAACGAGAAACATTCAAAGTGTTAATAAAAATCGCATAGAGGGAAGAAGTTGCATCGCTATACTTTAGAAGATTAATAGGCCCCGCATCCGCAACTGGCTGAATTTGAGCTTATACGGTACGATGCTAATTGCAACTATAACCCTCCCTCACAGTGCATGCATGCCAAAGGGTAGTTACTGTTGTCGGTATGTTGTATCCCTGGGGTCAGGTCTAGTGATGTCTGATGACCTAATAAACACTAAGTTGTTGTTGCATTGTATTTTGTGTATACAGTGTGTTGAGTGAATTCTTTGCTCTAGAGAATGCATGATGATGCCAATGAACGAAGGACCAAACTGAAACTTTCTGTAAGTGTTGTTTGGCACGGTTTCAATATATTTATTCTTTAACTAGCTGATTTGCCCGTTCATTGCTGGTTAAACTAACACAAATTCACGCATATTCACTGTAACTCCCTGGAAATACAACACAAAATCCCGGATAGCCTGTTCCTGTATATGTGACCAAATCACACCTAGGATTCTTTTTAACTTTCCCATTGGATGTCGTCACTTCAAAGCTGTTTTTGCAATTGTATGGAACAGGTGTAGCAAACGTGGCAGCTATTCAATGTGCATACACATGACATGCAAACGGGGGTTAGCCTTATTTCTTAATTAAACCCCTGGATATACTTGAAAAAGCCTTGCTTTTATTGACATTGCCGGTAATAAATGATGACACACCCATGTGTACCCTCCGAGGTCAGGAATGGCGCTACAGATTTGGTGGATATCCAATGCACCGTTCTAGAGATATTTGAGCATGAAAGGAGGCAAGCTCGATCTGTAAGAAACTGCTTTGTTTCAAGAAAACTTTGGAAGACAACAACACCTTCACTGTCTACAACAATCAGTTTGGTGTATGCAAGGCAAATTTGGTGGAGCTGCGATTCATTGTTTGGAGATACGCTTTTACACACACACACACACACACACACACACACACACACACACGCGCGCGCACACACACACACACACACACACACACACACACACAACACACGAGCCCTCCTTTAGATACAGATAACTTTTGTGTGTCTTAGGTTGAACAAGTAGAACAAGACCAAGAGATGACAGATTTAAAACTGGAAAGTGAACTCGACACACTCAAAATGCGTATCATTATGATTGAGGAACACACAGGTATATATGTCTAACTTACACTGTCGCCATCATAGAGCACAAATTGAAAATGGAACAAGAAGAGCACAAGCACAAGCTGAACCTGTAAGGCTCATGTGGCATGACCAAACTACTGCAAGACTTATAATATCTTGATATATATATATATAAATATATATATATATATATATATATATATATATATATATATATATATATCGTTTGTGTTGTGCCTCCTACTAGTGAGGAGCTGGAGCATAAGATTGCAATGGAAGACCGAGAACATGAAAATCACATGCAGCAAATGATTCTTGAGAGACAGAGTGAACTCGAGGTTTCTACGCACTTTCAATGTAGTCATTGAATTGCTTAATTAATGTTTGCCATTTCAGATGAAACAAAACACTAATAATCAGATGGTTGATTACTTGCGTCAGCTGAAAAGTCTGGGAGTAGATCTAACGGAGTATCTCAAAAGCAAGAATCCACGACCGGACAAAGTCACTCGGGTGGTGACAGACACCGACAAGGCTGACATTCACCTTCATAGCAGTTCGGCAGTGTGACAAAGGAACAGTCACTTGAACTTGAATGATTCTGACGTACACACATGCAAACTGATCAATTTGCTGTTAGACTTTATTTTTCTTATTGCTTAGTATATCTACTGGTAGTTGTATACAACACTGTTCAATTGCACCAGGTTGCCAACTGCATATTTATATCAATATAGTTGACTACCCAACAAGCTACAGCATCCTACAGCATCCTGTGTATAGTTTGGTGATTTTTCTGTGACTGCAATGATGCCAAGTTTTCCCACCATTTGTATAAGAACGAGTCTGAAATAAGTTTAAACCAGGGAGTTATTCGTACGCCTTTTGACTCTGCTGTACTGATCATCTCCTTTAGCTGATCAACGGACACATATTTGTAGTCTGATACTTCATTCGGGTCGGCATGGATGTCAACCTCTTGTTGAACGAAGAGAATGTAATCAATTTCATGTTCACCCCATTGGTCATCTGAAGGAGCCTTGTAGTGTATTCTCGTTAAATACTCAATCGAGTCCAATGGAACCTACCGTGAGATGAAACTAAAGTGAATGATGGAACTCATAAATATTAACATAATCTGCTAGTACAAATGTGTGTTGACAAAATGTTGTGTTTCTTTGTGTTAAGTTAACCTGTATCTAGACAAGGACACTCATGACATATAACTTTGATGTCAGAGTTATTGTTTGCTCTCGCTCTCTCCCTCTGCCCCTTCCCCTTGATGGTACCGTCAGTATGTCAAGAGTTTCATCAAATGAGTATATTGTGAACTGCCTTTGCACCAACTCTTGGTCAATCAATTAGTTTGTGTCAAACCTGCACATTTTTATTCAAAATTCTTATACTGTAGAAACAGGATCCGTGATATTTCTCAACAAAACAATACGAAAACCTTGTTGTCAAACTATTACCGGTATCTAACAATTATCCATTCTCTTAGTCTGGGGCCACCATTCTCTCCATCACCATGCAAACGGCAACCCTGCTATGCGTGTCTCAACTTCAGAACTACTGTACGCAGGCTCAGTTTGTGCAAACAACGAACCTCTGGGTCTCCGAGGCCAAACGTTTACTTCCTAGTTTTTAAATTAACTATTGGCACTCACCTGCTCTTCTGAAATTCCTAGTTCGTGTTTCAGCTTCCTTTGTGCAGCCTTCCTTACTCCAAGCTGCTCACTCTCAACCATCTCAGGCTCAACATGCAACGGATGACTGCAACACGTGTTGGTCCAGAAGCCAGGAAAAGTCACTTTTACGTCGCTACGCTTCTGCAAGAGCAATTCTGATCGGCGATTGAACAGAAACACGCTAAAAGCACGATGTAGCATTCCTCCTCGTTCGTTTTGTATATTCGTAAGGAGATGACAGCGACGTTTGCTGGCAGATCCGATGGGACGGTCGTCATCGTCAACTAGAATGCACTCCTCCTTCAGATATGTCTCCTGCGTTGGATCTATGCGGGCAGAGGACGCCATAACTAATCCTCTAGCTCTTCTCAACAGATGAAGTCTGACTGAAGAGATCATGCCACTCGGATTGGCCAATCACAAGTTGGTATCTGCTTTGTCACGCGACCGATAGACGCTGCACATGCATAAGTAGCACAGGACATATATGTTATATTACCTGAGGGCGCATGCGTTGAGGTTACAGCCAATCCCCTTTTTTTGAAAGCGGCTACAGTACGTGTACTCGAGACTATCCACAGGAGCATATATGCTTCTGCTGTGGACCAACGACTGGCCGGTAATTGGAATCCAGCGCATGGGTTTATTTGTTATCGCTGGATGTCGACAATCCTTTTTAGGTGTCTACCCCATTCGCGCTTTATGCTAATTAGCAGCAATGACGTGTACATGTACTGCCCGTATGTGCTATAGAAACTGTAAGCATTCATGCATCTACAGTCTGCACGTACCTCAATTAATTAAACGTTTCTATTATAAAATTATAACTTAAAACAAGGCTGCGTACTAGAGCTGCGTATCAGTGCTATTAGTAATGTATGTATCAGTTTTTAATGCTGAGTATCAGGCCCTAGATTTTGCAACAAACACAGCCTTTCGAGTAAGCATACTTGTCTCAACTCAACAAGCCTCTTTAAATCGTTATAAATCCTCGAGATCATCTGAATAGTCGGTTGGCATTGATATTGCATTACTCTTCTCCATTGCCGTCACCAAACATTCCAACATCTCCTCCTCAAACCTCTACATATCACAGACTTGTCATACAAACTACAGAGTAGGAACACGTAGTGAACATCCAGCACTCACCTGCAATTTCTGCATATGCGCCTCAACCTTTGCCTTCAAGCCATTAAAAATCGTCAACTCTGCCTCGTATTCCCGTTCATTTTCCAACTTCAGATCTTGAAAGCTGCAATACAACAGCAAACAGCAATACAGTGCTGTTCGATTAATATCAATAATATAATGTTAGACCAGGAACAGCAATTTGTAGCTGAACCTAACCGACTATGATTATTGTTACAATGTAGTTGTAAAACTTTTCCCAAAGTGTAGCACAAATTGGTGACACACCTTTGATACAGTATCTTCAGTTCACGTTTCTTTTCTTCCACGACAGCTGAATTATCACCGAGATGAATCTGCTCGAGGTCACTGAGTGCGGTGCTGTATCCGGCCTGGATCTCTTTAGCTTTCTCCGTTGTCTCCTGTGTTCCATATAACCCACCACTGACTGTATGACAATACAGAACAAAAACTGTTGCAACAAACTTTCTCCAAACGTTTGACTTTTCTTTCCATGTGGTCTATTTCTGTCTTTAGGCGAGTAATAGTAATTTGTCTGTCATCGACGGCTTCCTGCAGCTATTTTCACAATTGTAACATTTAGCAACACATTACAATACTCTGTAACTCAATAGTACTTTTCTCGTATACCTTTGTACATTCACTCTGCTCAGTAATCTCAGTTGACTTTAGCTGTTGCACTACCTCTTCGTCTTCCTCAATTGCAATCTCAATCAATGGCTACAAGACAATATAGGAATCTCGCTAAGCGGTAAACTAGAAATTTGCAAGAGCTGGAATTATAGACATGCCAAGTTTATATTTTATCTACAACTGCGTCCACTTCAATTATTGACTGGCACAATTACATTTCTATTCCATAGCCAATATATAAAATGCACATTATAAACATCATCCAGTCAGTTCCATCGATGGTGTGTCAGACTTCCTACCAAATATGAATTACGTATCACAGTATGTCAGAAACTTCAAAGCTATTGGATGTGGCCGAGGTCTCCTGACAAAGTTGAAACTGTCTTGCTACTCTGCCCGGTTTGACTCTTGTAGAGCCTGTCTTATCGATTCCTATACAAGAGAGGATGACGCTTCATCAAGTTGGTCATAGCCATTCCCTCTGTCATCTATTCATCAAACACTGCTTACTTTTCGTAGACTCTTTTATTACAAACAGTTGTAGGCTACAAAATTTGTTTGTAAGTGTTGCATCCATGGAAGTGTTGATACCACAGATTGAACAAATGTGTGTGTGTGCGTGCGTGCACACGTGTATGACACACACACACACGCACGCACGCACACAATTTTTACTAAAAACATTTTGCCTCACCAGTAGAGTTCCTTTCATCTCTGACAATGCTGTCCTTCTGTGTTTATCACTTCCTGCGCATAGGTCCAGCTTCACGCTAAAATCCCGTCCCTTAGCATTAGCAGCCATTGGAGGTATCAACTGTAGTTCTCTGGACATTTTATTCACAGCATCTACTGCTTTCTCACACTGTCACAAACAACATTATATCAATATTAATATTAATAATAACAAACTGCATACAACACAGATAATACTACGCCCTGTATTTACAAGAGGCCACATCTACACTTTGCATCTCATGAAACGATGCAAAAACAAAACCTAGAAAAAACCCAAACTCTAAAAAACGTGTTGCCAAAATGAGTTTGCTTCCAACCACAAGCAGAAACAGGGGAGTATGTAAAGCCCTGAAACACAGTACAAGTCAAATTGCTTTGTTTCTTACACTGGCAAGAGTTTTGCTGTATTTCATGTCTAAACATTGTGATTCCTGTCTAGCAACATGTGCGTTCTCCTTATTTCGTTGATGTTCGGCTTCAAGTTTGTTTGTCTCTTGCTTTAGACTATTCAGTTCGTTAATATCCATTGATTGATTCGCCACAATTTCCTGCAAGAAAGATGTCAGCAACTACATTTACTGACTTGTTGCTATCAATTACCTCTTGCTCTTCACAATGAAGCTTGATAGCAGCAATCTCCAATTCTAAACAAATTTAGTACTGTATTTCATTCAGCTGGTATAGCAGCATGTATAACTGCATGGTTAATTAAATTCAGTGCTGAAACAGTATTTGACAAGTGTCTGGCCAAAACAGGTTAACAGAGTGGAATATAAGGCAACATTTTTGGTCGGACATCGTGCTCTAGCAAGAGGTTCACTTGACATTGTAATTTTTAGACATTCATTCTTATTTAATTTCATAATCCTTTCTTGTAATTATCAACATCAACATTTAGTTCAATTTATTTATTTGTTGCATCCTATTCACTACTGCATTTATTTGATATCAAAATATAAACTGCTATATATAGTATTACAATATTGTCACTTAGATGCTCACGCGTCTGGAGATCATCAACTCTATAATTAGAGTTTGCATGCTGCTTTTGTCAGTTGTCTAGACTTTAGAGTCGCTCAATCATTGATTCCCTACCTTCCATGCAATAACTATTACACCTTGACCAATCATGTAGGTATGTCCAATCAAAGCAAATTGTGGTCGGTCAACTCGTGAACACCAGTGGTCGGTCAATGACCAATGACCGACTGTTATAATCCACTCTGAAGTAGATCAACCAGTTTGTTCAGATAATAACAAGTTTCATTCATCTAAAGCCCTGTCCACACTAGACCAGAATGGATCGCGATCCGATCTGGATAGCAAGCATCCACACTGCACTTTGAAAACGATACCTCTGCCTCATTTTCAATATCACGTGACCGTGTGGCTTCTTTGCTTGTTAGTAAGTTGTCCTGGCTAGTTAGTCATTATACATATGCATCATGCTGTTAATTAAATGCTGTAAGGGTAACTCCAAACTTGTTTACTGTTTTGATTACAAGTCTGGCAACAAGTTTTAGTAAAGACACAATGAAAAGCCGTTCACTCATTCTGGAAAGTTGTAATTACTTAATGTAGTGAGTTCCCTAACTACGCCTAGGCTCGAGAGTCCAGCCGGTCATCTCCCCCCTGCAGTGAAGAGGTCTTTCTCCGCCGCACTTGGAGATGACCGGCTAGACTCTCGAGCCTAAACTATGCTTAGAGTTCCTGAAAACTAAAGCTGCATACAATTCTAGTGCAAGTCAGTCAGTCGTTGCATGCTGATTGCAACACAACAGTGCAGTAAGCAAACAAGCAATAAACGAGAATTCTCGAACATCGTTTGTATTCTACAAACTGCAAGACAGATCAAGTTTTAATGAAACAATCACGTTTCAATTTGTTCTACTAAATACCGTATTGTTGCAAATAAAATACGACCTCGAATAAAAGCCAAAAATCAAAGACTTCAAGCTGCATATAAACCTGTACATGCGCTGTCACTTGCACGTGCACATGTCTTAGCATGTCCGCACAGCGCTCAATGACACCAACAATGATGACGAAGATTCACTGACACTCTTGAAACTGGCATCTCATGGTAGTAATGCCTATATATCCTAACAAATCTTGCTTTTTCAAGTGGTATGGTTGTCAAGTCTAAACCTTAGGGTGTTCAAATGGCCTACAAAAGCCTGTCCTGAATATAAGCCTGTCTTAAACATTAGCCTGAATTCCAATTCGGCTTATACAGAAATCAGGATTATAAGCGCAGCTTTATTCGTGACAATACCGTTATAAGGTATGAAAGTTGTCGAACAAACAGCTGAATGCCAACTCTTATTGAACTGCTTATAGCCCGTTCACACTAGCCTTTGTAACTGTGCCAGCACGGTGCGCCACAGTTCGGTTCGGCTTCACTTCGCAGTGTGAACGGGAGCTAAACCGAACTGAACCAAACCAAACCGTGTTGAGCTGGCTCACCTCAAGCTACCGTGCCACCATGGTTCGGTAGTCCAGTGAAAAATCGTCTCTGAGACCTCAGTGTTGTACATCTCACTGCGATGGACTGCTGAGATGCCAATTAAAATAGGGCAATTGCATCTTGCCTACGATCCATCACAAGAACTATCTGGATATGCACAGTTAGCTGAATACACGCCCACTTCCTTTGACTATGCACTCTCAGCACGCTTTCAGCCTTTGTCAGTGTGAACGCAGGCCAACACAGTTAGCTGATGCGGTTCGGTTTGGCTCGGTTACGCTACATAACCATGCTAGTGTGAACAGGCTATTAGTTACAGAATATATGAATATGAATGAATAGAGAACCAGTTAGGGTTATTTTAATTAATCGTGTGTTGTTATTATTTTGCAAGACAGCTAGAGTATTACCTTTAACATGGACCACCTCCAGTTGCTCGTCTAGCTTCTTCTCATAAAACTTGATTCGATCTGTAGACTTCACAATAAACTCCCTGAATTTATCTCTAGAAAGTCAGTCACCGCAATCAAAGTACTGTCACCAAAATTCTCACAAAAACATCTCACTATAACTATTATTGCTAAATACCATTCACATGTCACACCCAAATAAAACATTGAATACAAGTACATTGTCAATTAGCGAGTAGCAAATTCCATGATTTGACTTGCTGCATGAACACTCCATCATAACACATATAGAACTCACTGCCGTGTCAAAACTATTGCAATGTCATGACAACAAAGAGAACTTTCAGAAAACGGTTATGTTTGTCTGCAGCAATGTCTAAAAATTGACTAGTATATGTTCTATAGTTTATCTGTTCAGTGCTTAGCAGCTGACACTCTTACCATGTGAATATAACTATATAACTAAGTAATAAGATTAGAAACCGAGATTACCTGTCCTCCGAAAGTGCAGTGTATTTCTGTTGATAATCTTCCACTAAAAACTGTAAACAGCCATTAGCTAAGTCATGAATCTATTAAGCAACCAATTGTTCTACTTCTTCTTGCTGTGCCATTTCATATTCAGTTTCCAAATGTTCAATTTCCTTCTGGATGTTTCGAACATCTACACCATATTGAAGCACAAGTCTGTCAGAAAGTCAATAACAACACTGTGTCATCAATTCACCCTCCTCTCCCTGCTTGTACTCCTGATCTATTAAATCAATAAAAACGGCAATCACAACAACATCAACATCAACACCAACAAAGGCCATGTATACACAGTCAGACAGAAACACACATTGCAGCAAGTGTCACCCTGTGTGTGAAGTGTGGTGTGTGTGTGTGTGTGTGTGCGTGCGTGTGTGTGTGTGTGGACTTACTCCAACACATCCACCAAAATGTCTCCCTCCTATTGAGGTCTTGCTTGATTACAGGTAAATGCATGCATCATACAAGAATTCAATCGTTAAATTAAATTATTCAACAAGCATTTCAAATTTCAATAACAATTTAACAGCTAATTAATGAAACATAATTCAAATCCACACTATTTCCACAACTGAATATTGCATATACTGTTACTAATCCAACAACGTAAACCACAAAGGTACAGTTTCAATGACAGATAATACTTCCAAGAATCACTACTACTTACCAATCTCCACATCAACTTCAGCATCAACATCCTCTAGGTCCAGGGTGCCATTCAAGTATTTACAATATTTTCCACTCACTTTCCTTAATTCAGCCTAGTATAAACATTAACAGTTTATTTTCTTCAAACACAAACACACACACGCACACACACACACACACACGTACAAACTAATATGTGCAAACATTCATGTATTTTAAAACACTCTTCCTATTGCAGAGTATTAGACAGGATTTTGAACCAATAGCCACTCGTGCCCACACTAATACTATACTTGAAACCTACTAATGTGTACTACAACTCTACACTGCCTCTTCAACCACACGTTATCTGTTTCAGCAAGACAGTATTTTGGTTAAGCTTCCATTACAACTAGATGTTAGAAGACCAAGTACGTGACAAGTGAGATAATAACTACATAACATTGAATGTAAACGAATAATTATTCTCAGTGCTACTTATTTGAAGACAGAGTTCTACATGATCATCGTCAGTCACTGTGACATCAACAAAGACAGAACTATACAAACAGATGACCACTAATGACCTGACCACCTATACAATCATTGACAAGACAGGCTTCTCAAATGCTACGTCTCTCAGTGGCAGTCCATTTCTTACCAACATTCATTACCTAACCATCGTTTTGTCAGTAGAGACAGTTACACTATACGACTTACTAGTCTATCCATCAACTGTCTGTTTGACCAAACTATTCGTGTAACTAAGCATGCATTATACTATACATGTTTGAAATGTTAATCACATTTGCAATTATACAATACCTCTAACTCTTTGGGAGTCCAGTCATCATCATCATCATGACATCCAAAGTCGTTGGCATCCGAGAACAAACTCTCATCACATGCACAAGAAATCTGTAATGGTCAATCACAATCCAGTTTGCGTAGTACACAAGTTTACAAGATGTTTAAAAGAATACTCCAATGACGTCAATGAGAAACGAAAAAACTCCTAACAGATGAGGCCATGTAAATGTGCTACCAACAGATAAGAGAGACTTCTTGCTGATACCAAATGGATACCTGTAATACAAACGCGCATTCTCATTAAAACCATGTAAATTCGATGCATCAAAGTGTTCATTGAGATGTGTCGTGCCACACAAATCTGCCCATATACGTTTAGGTCTCCCATTTCCAGGGTAGCCACACCTACGAATAAATTTGTAGTCTACGAATTGTTGCTGCAAAAAGCCGCATATGTCAAATACATGTGGACCTACGAATAAATAAACCGTCGAATATGCCGTGGCTATCTCACGAGCACAGCATCTCCAAGCTTTCTGTAGAAGGTGTATGGCAATATTCTTCTTCCTTATGCCCAGTTTACTTCTTGCAGAATGATTTCGAAATCTCTGAGACCATAACTTTGAGATCAAGCATCTCACGAGGCTAAAACCAAACTCGATGCATTCACAAACACGAATGCTTTAACAAACCCGAATGTGTGCAGAAATATAGCTAAAACTTTAGTAGCTTCTCTTCGTGGAGGATTGATAAGGTGCTGAGCAATGGAGAAATCCAGCAGGTGCACGTTGACTCAAAAAGAAAGATCCTGAACTTGTAGCAAGTATACATGCGTAAATTGTAGCAAACATGGTGGAAGTGATTTGTGTTATAGAGATTACAAAAAGAGTACAGTACTGAATGCTCCTAAAACAACAATAAAGAACATAACTTGCAAAGGCTGATTTGTTTACGGAAATTCTGAGCATCAGTGTGCGTGGTTCCAGCAAGACCAGGTAGGCGTGTCGCCATCAGTGACATATTTTCCTACAAATTTTTGGCAAAAAAAGTAAGGCAACCCTGCATTTGCTCAAGAAAAGCACTTGTTCATTCTGGCTGTGTGAAATAGAAAGATGTGTGGCAAATAGTGTTAATTGCATTTTTTAGTCGCCAAAGTGTTTCTAGGTGTGCCTCATTAGTGGTTCTATTTTATATAACTTCAAACATTTACTAACACCAGATGATGCAGCATCCCATTGATCATGATTAGGTTAAAGGTGCAGGGTCATGCTTAGACATGCGCACTTGAGTCGATCTCAAGTGAGGTAGGTATTGCATCGTAGCTATTGTACGTAACATACGTCCAAGTGTCCTGGCAAAAAAAATCAGTTTTGATTGCCAGTAAGCTCTTCAAACGCTGTTCATATGTTGTGCATGCGCAAAGGTCAATAGACGAAAACTACTGCAAAGCCGGCTATTTAGGTGTCAATTAACAGGCACAGCAGCAGTGTAAGCTTTAAACAATACAAATTTTGGTGCTCGCTGTGAACTGAGTGCGCTTGGTTACTCTGAGAGAAAGACCACATATGATATGGGAACGTGACGTGTGCTTTCTGGTCACGTGCAGAGTGTAAGGAACTCCGATTTGGCTCAAGTGCAAGAATGATTGTCGAATTTTACTGAAACTGCAGTGTAGCAACCTCAGCTTGAGGTTTTAGAAGAAAAATTCCAAGAACTACATCTAAAAAGCCTAGAATTTAGCTACCAGAGTCACAGTCTAACGCAACCTCATACTGCAACGTCTTGATCATTCCAATTCAGGCTATAAAGAGACTTCAGTCAGCTTTGCTTTCAGTGCAAATTAGAGTGTCTAAGTCCTTGCGGTTACTGAGTGTTTGAAAAAGTGCACCCATTTCAAAGCCATACAGTGCGCATATCTGAGTGTGACCCTGCACCTTAAGTTTACTATTGCCAATCACATAAAAGCAAGAACTCAGAGCACTACTGTAAATCAACCAATCTTTGCAGTCGCTCAACCATTTCTTCCAGCTGTTGATTGTACTGGTGGGAACTTTGAAATGATAGGCAACAGCAGACAATCCCTGGTCATTCGCATAACCAGCGACCATTGCCCCTCATTCATCATCATTATGCCAGTATTGATTTCAGTGTCATTTGCCGCCAGAAGATACCAGACTAAATACTGTAACTCTTCCTCTTCATTAGCTGTCTCACAACTGGAAGCCTCATGACTCTCTTACTTGTTCATGTCTCTGCACGTGGACAGGGGATTACCACGTAGTACTAAAAGTAAGTCACTTGCAAAAATATTGTTGATTTTAATACAGTAATCTCGCTATTTGCATAATTTCTAGTAATGTGCTTTCCTGGTCAAACACATACCTACTTTTAATTAATAAAATATAAGATTTCTGGTAGCCCATGATAATACACACAACAATTTACAAATTACCCTATTTGCTTCAGCAGAAGAGGAATCTCCTCGTCAAACTTTGCCGTCAGTTTGCATGATGAATCTATAAAGCTGTATACGTACTGCAAAGAAAACATCGATCACTAACCCACTTGTTGTCTGAAACAACAGTAACACCTGAAACATGGATACAAACTCTCGTGAAGACGGAGACTGTAGCTGCTTGTGTGTCACTGGATAAGGGTAGTTGGTTTTGGTAAGAAACTGAGCAAATGAAGACCAGGTCAATACAACTGATTATGCAAATATAAATGTCTTACATCTTTCAACTTCTTAATGAGCTGACTTTGATAGCCTAAGTAACAATAACCAAAGAATCAATACATTCAATCGTAAATAATGTTTTCTATATAAATTAATTGGTATCACAATGTCAACTTCATAAAAACTCTGTAATATGCAAATTGCTTTAAAATATCTCGTCTAACCAGTGTTAACACACCTTAACAGTGGTTTTTAGATCATACACTTATCTTATACCATCCAAGCTGTGTCCAAGCAGTATGCGGACCACCATAATTAGTAGCAACCATATATGGCATATACTAAACAAGGGTGCCAATTTCACTTGCTTGACATTTCAGGGCTGTACATTAGCTACCATTCTATTGATAGTGCAATAAGGCTTCAGAGCTTCACAGGTAGCTTTTGTCACAAGTCCCATTTGAGTGTTAGGGTAGCAAACGTCATAGAACCGTCAACAGTACTTAGTGTAAGACATAATGTTACCTAAAGAACTCAAACTGAAAGGGTGCATGCACCACAGAGACTCAGAACCCAGAAGGTTGGTTGCTTGGCACGTAAGCAAGAAAATGTTTTACAACCAAATATGATTAATACCAAAGTACCCTGAACTGGAAAGAGGTCAAATGACTTTAGTCTCATGTAGCCAGACCTAATTAGCTAACCCCGCCCACATTGCCCTAGAGGAGGAGGTGGGTTAGAGTCTGGCTATATAACACTAATTTAGTATCACATTTTAACAGGCCTATAGAGCTGCAAAGGCCATGGCCGCCCCACTTTCAAAATTGACTTTAGCCAGCTACTACTGCTGCGTTCCAGTCATGGAGACCGCTACCCTGTAGTAGTAAATCCTGTTACTTACTAATTAAGCCAGCTGCTTGTAACGTGCGCTAGATTGCGCCCTTTTAACGCACGTTAGGCGCTCCACTTTCAAACGTGCATAAACACGTAGTCTGTAAATGCCTTACCACTAATCGCCTACCTTTATCTAACAAAGGGCGATGGTCCTTCATAGCAGCACCACCTTTAGCGGAAACGCTGGATGGTCGTCCACTTCCATACGGCAGCATCGAACTCGTTCTAGAAAACGAACTCTTTGTATCGAAGTAAATTATCTAGACACAAAGCCTAGAACCTGCGCAAATTGGGAAGTCCTGCGAAACCTCCTGGCTTTAGCTGTGGCTTCACGGACGAGGCAGCTGCAGTTGCTGCACTTGAAGGGCGAGAGACGGGCACCGGTAGCCGCGACGGAGGCGCTTGAGACAAGCGCCCCGTCTGTGGCTGGCCCATCGAAGAACGCACGGAACTTTTCCTTCTTCTTGAAAGACTTCGACGCATCGCAACCGCCGGTTTTCTGACCAGTACGTACGCACGCGCACTTTCTTGTTTCAATTTGCGCGGGCATCTGATCATTACGTCACGGTGGAATGATCACACGCCTACATTTGTGCAGTAGTCTCGCTATAATATGGAAAGGAGGGTTGAGCTACGCGAGACTGTACACACTCCCAACTGGTACTTGCCGATGCAACTAAATATGCTGGATCTATCAAACCAGCCATTCATTTAATTAATTTGCAATTGCATGCTGCATCAGAGTAGACATGTACACTGACCACACATAAAAATTCTTCAGGACATCAAAGTGAGACAACTACGTCGACTAAGCAGTTACAAATAAATAAATGTATTACCTATTAAAATGAACAATTTTACTGCTGTATCATACCTAGTCAAACAAAACTTTGTCTAGTAATCTACTGCAGCAATGAATTCAAACCATTGTCGTAGCGCATCACTCAAAGTTTCAGGCAAAGAAATGACATCTCGCAACAAGATGTAGAATGGAAATGGAAAGTCATCCATGTACGATTTGATAATAGGTAACTTCCGACCAGAGTGGAAGACAGGAACCAAGATATCCATAATAGAATCCTAGAAATAAAATGACATGGACATCAATGATCTAGTCAACATCACAAACTTCAAATACAATGTGCACTCTAGCCGGCTGCAACCACAAAGTCAATGTTACACCATTTCCAAATCAAATTCTTCGTAGATCAAAGTTAGTCATATCACGTGTCTACATGATAGATTGTGAGATACTTTGTGTTGGGTCTGGTGAAGTGTCAAACAATCATTCCGCAACTCTGCATGCAATTGGCATCAATTTTTACACCAACTTGAGAGATTCCAATTTGATGTAACAATACAAAAATTTGACAAGATTGTTAATTAACTTGATTTCACAAAAACAATAGGAAATTACAACAAATTAATTAAACTAAAAATGGTGTAAGTTATGAGATGCATTATCAACACTTCATTATCAATACTACACAACACAATAGCAAAATACCTTGTCGTTAAATACAGTCGTTTTGCCTGTTGCAACTGAAACTGTAAATCTGACCCTTCAGTGCTTCTCAAAAAATTGCCACAGCATTCTGTTCTATTGTCCATTAATCAACTCATATGTAACTGTGTGATTTGCTAATCTGTATGAGAACTACAAGTGCTCTTACACACTGGCAGCATAGTATGGTATTCAGTAACAGTGTAGCCCAACAAGAGACTACTAAAAAGTCCTAAATCTGATGTCACTACTATAGACATACCTTGTTTGTGGGGTTATCAACAATGATGAAAACAATTAGAACACCAGCATTATGTGCCTCTCTTATGGCAGATCTAACAACCTGTATGTCACCAACGCTTATTACAACTTTAGTGCCTAAACATATAGACCCATCAAAGTACCTCAGTTCCTTCTAGAAAGATGCCACGTCCATCTGAAATAACCAATAACAATTGGCTGTTCATACCAGCAGCATGTTGTCTTGCAGAGAGCATACTTGCTGTACATTTCTGTACCATCTGCAGAATGACGAATGCATCAGTTGCATGCAAAAAACTACCATGTTCATGCATCATGCCTCAGCTACTCTAGTCTTCTTCTGTTGAAAGCTAAACTGGCAAATGGTGTTTATCCCCGACTGATCTGTAAATGGTTCATTCAGTGAATGAACAATTCTTGCAGATTCTCCAAAGCTGTACAACAAATCCAAGCTTGATTCTAGACGCATGTAGCTACCAATATGCTTAGAACAGTTAACCTACCTACAAACTCCAAACTCCCCTGACTCCAACCACCGAAGACCATTACTAATGACAGCCAATGCCTCAAATGCCATCTGCAATAACAGAAATTCTTTACTACTAGTTCATAAAACGACAAACAGTATGTATCAGCTATACCTGCTTTGACTGGTTGTCAGCCATACTAGATGAGTCATCAATAGCCAACATAATCTGATATCGACGCTTGCTAGGCTTTGTGCGCCGAAGCCAAATTTTATCTTTTCGAAATTGACTTGCGATGTATGGTATCACTTTCTTCATGTTGAGTCTTTTCCCTGTCCTATAGTCGCCTCTGCAATTCATCAAATCTATAGCACTACAGTACTAGTGGACCATAGTAAAGTAAAAAATAACCTAAGTCGAGCAGTTTGTGTTGGTTCTAAAACAAGACGTAGCTGCTCACAAAGTTCACGTGAAAGCTGGGCAGTCAACACAGAGTATTTCATCCACATCTCGGCAGACAATGCATCAGGCTTTCTAAATTGTTCAGGTTCCTTGTCAACATTAAGTTGTGATTCTAGCTCACGTCGAAGAGCATTGATGTCAATCTATTACACCCAACCCAATACACAACATTTCATCAAAACAAATACATAGAAACCAATTTCAGCAATAGTCCAAACCTTTTGCCTTTCAAACAGCATCAGTCCACGCTGCAAAGAGCTTTCTGTCCTCTGACTGGACATTACGTCTGTATGAGGACGATCAACAGAACTATTCAACACATTATCATCAGCCTCGGTTTCTGTTAGTTCATTGAGTGGTACGTCTCTGTCAACACTTTCTGAACTCCTAGCACCCTGTAAATTAAAAGCATCTATCCACTAACAGCAACAAGTCTATGTGCTGCCCAATATGTATCAACCTGTTGCTGCTGGTCATCTTCGTTTGAAGTTGACGTGCATTGCAGCATTTCATCAGTCGACTCCATCATCAAATCTTGATTTGCAAACTCATCGTCACATCTTTCAGCTACTTGCCTGGCTTGGTCTTCAGTTGCAGCTGCAACTGTCACATCATCATGTTCCTCACTGTCATCAAGTGGCATGTGTTGATAAGAATCAGCCTCCATTGGTTCATCCTGTAAAAAAGCATCTATCTTGAATAATCCAAATAGACTTCATAATGAACAGATACCATCTAACCCTGTCTGTCTTTTCAGTATGTGATCCTACATCGTCATCATCCTTGTCTAGCACTCTCTGTTTTTTCGCATTTGGTTCAGACAATAAGTCCTGTTGACGATTTTCGTGTGATTTCATCAATCGAGACCTCTTTGGTGGCTCTTTATTAACCTGAAACCATGCAACAAATAAATGAACACACCACAAAGAAATACCACATAAGATGACATGATGCTTACATCTTGCTTTTGTTTTGAATGTCTGCTCATCTCCTTTATACTATCACCAGCAGCATCTACAAGACAAAGACTATTGAAACACAGAAACTATTGCTCAGTGAACTAGATACCAGTAGATTGTCCTTCTTGATCACCACTTTCAGTGACCTACAACGTAGTGTCGCCAAGTCATAAAATGTTACACTGACATAAACACTGCTAATTAATCTCACATATTTATCTGCCAAAACATATTTATGAGTATCCTAACAGAATTATAGCCAAATGATGGCATACATTTTTGTATTTGTAGAATATAAAATTGTAGTAAATTGACACACGTATGCCCAAAAACCTGTTAACTGATTACCTTCCGTCATTCAGTCAAGCTATTGTATGTAAATGATCAGTAGTACCAAATAGTCTGCTGCTACACTCCAACATCCATTCCAAGTACTTCTGTTAAGTTACACATTATCTTAAAGCAGACAGCAACTGACTGCTCTGCACAGTTGCTGGGTGGAGCTTCGGCAACTGACACTAATGCCGCCCGATAATGCGATAGTCCCGTAACTGCAGCAGCAAAGCAAGTTCCGTCTGGGTTACGTTTCTGTGCTTTGTTTCTCCTCCCACCCGCCCGCTGTTACTCCAAGGTCAGAGAACAGTTCATAAACAGTAGTTATAATAAACTACTTAGTATTGCAATGTTGTGCTAGCCGTAGTGCCTAGTGTCACTTTTTACTTATCACTTTAAATTTGTTATGGAGTTGACAGGTTGCTATTGTAGTAGTCACTAAGTGTGTTCTTGCTAGAGTTGTTCTATGTTGTGATAGTAATGAATGTTTTGTTTCAATAAAGTTGGAGGGATCACAATGGGGTACGGTTATGTAAGCGAGTTCAGCCTTACAGTCTGGGTGAGCTCTACTTGGTTTTGAAGCCTGGCGCCTCAGGCGGTTCAAGAACCAGCGCTCTGGTTCGGATGTGTTTTGTGTCCGGTGCTCCGAACGATGTTGTCTGTGATGTGATCAATCTGGCGCTCTGGATGATCATATGGTTCAATGTGGTTTGGCGCTCTGAACGGTGTTCAGCATTCGAGTTTGCCGGTACTGTACCCCCACTGTGAACCCCTCCCAATATGACCCAAATCACGTTGCAATGGTCTGAAGCATGGTGTTCACGAGGGCATGGTGTTAAATACAGCTAAGACCTATAACATAAAGAAAAAAGATTGTCCCTATAAATCAAATTAACAAGTGCACATATCACTGATTGTCAAAATTGCAAATTGAATATAATAGTCACCAATCTTTGCTTGATTGGGTCAGCACATAAACAATATATCTGGTATCCCAAAACTTATTTGCAAATTAATATAATTAGCAATGTGTCATACATGGTTCCCATATTCCTAGTAATAATCACTGCAGTCTAAAGTAGCCACCTCCTTCACATACCTGTCAGTTTATGAGTAATAATAAATTGAGCTGATACTATTGTTTGTTATTTTCCATAAAAAAAGTTGTACAGAACCAACATTCACTCATACCTGCGATCTTTCAAGACCAACAGTCATTTGTTGTTTCTGCTCTTCTGAGGCCAAATCTTTTGTTTCCAAAACTTCTGCAGCAGACTCATTTCCAGCAGCAGACTGCTACTCATAAAATCATTAATTAATTAAACATTTCACATTAAAGAAATTTAATTGAGCTAAGTGATATTTCAAACCTCTAAATGGGCTTGTGTTGTATCAGATTGTGCATTATTAAGATCATTTTCAGAGTTGACTGCCTCCATGTTTGTCTACAAAAGTACATGCTGTTGTCCAAGTAACTAACACCAGAAAATACTTCAAACCTCTTCTGTTGTATTTTCCTGACCAGCAACACTGGTTTCTGTCAAACATTGAGCTTCTTCAGCTTCATCAACGTCATTCAGCTTTTCTGCTTTTCCATTATCACACTCACTATCACCATTTTCCTTGTCTTCTTCTGGTACATCAGATAGTGTCTCCTGCATTTCAAGATCAGGTGATGGCTCTGGAATATCTTCACTGTCTATTGCCATGTCATCTGGTAGATCTAGAGTTGCATCAGATGGTGGCAAAGCCTCAGGAATGTTATCTGCAACATCCCGCATGTCCTACACATCACATGAAATGATCAATCCCAAATAGCACATCTCCGCTATTCAAACTAAACTACAACACAATACATTAACAGAGATTTCAGATGACAAGCAATTGTCTTTAAATGCAGGCACCTACATATACTATTGGTTGTTGACTAACCAAAGTAGCAGACATGGCACTATCAACAACTTTCACTTAGGAAAACATTCTGAAAATAAGACTGTAAGCTCTGCAATATGGCATCTCATTGGTCAACACTACTATCAATTACTATGTTTTGACTAACGTGCAGATATTACATGTACTATACACCATTTCTCCTAACAACTATAAAAGCATCAGGATGCATATGTACAATTCATTCACAGTAGCTTCAAAGAGGGCAATCATGAAGAAAACGTATGTGCTTCCCAACAAGACAAGGCATCATTATTGATCCTAGAGAAGACGATAAACTTGAAAAAATGGAACAAATCTAATGCTTGTTAACACTTCACTTAAGCAGAATAGTTTATGACAAACGTACTATCAAATGGTTTGGCATGTTGTTATTATCTGATATGCTGCCTATGCCAATGAAACACAAAATTCAGTAAACTGGTTAAGCATAATGTTACCTCCTCTTCCTGTACCTCAACTTCATTAATATTTGTTGTTTCTTCTTCTATTTCTTGATGTTTGTCATTGTTCCGATCATTTCCAACTTAAGAATACTTTTTTACCAATTTACTCAAATAAATTACCAATAAAGATGTCCAAACCTTGATTTTCACCTTTAGCTACAAGATGTGATTCATGTGCTTGACTACCATTCTTTCCATTTTCCTTGTAAACACAGCAAGTACAATATCAGCAGTAGCAATGACATTCTGTCCACATAAACTTTACAGTGTCAGTTGCAGGAGGGTCTTCTTCATCTTCAGAGTCACTTCCCCACATTCTATTGTCTAGTTTCTCTTCTCCTGGACCACCAATTTCTCCCATGCTTTCCTTAATGTCATCATCCTCATCCTCGGCTTGGTCACTATCCTCATCTGAATCAACCTGTGTCCTTGGATCATCATCAGCAAATGAAGCATCGATATCCTCAGACATCTCAATAGCATTTTCCTCGTTTCTTAGATTCGAATCATCTTGCTGCTGCTGTTTGTCTCCAGAACTATTTGTATCCAATAGCTAAATAAGTAAGACACGGCACATTATCTCAATAACTAGCAACTTTACAAATATAGCTATGCAAATCAACATGACTAACTTGATCTTCACTCTCAATTTGATTGCTCACATCCTTAATTCCTTCTCCTTCTCCCATTCCCGCAGGATCAACATCTTGAAAGTCTGCTTTACCATCTCCAACTGCCTCTTCAACAATTTCTTCAGGAGTACCAAAACCCTAATCCAATAACAAGCGCTGTATCAATCAACATTCAGTACTCTACTACCTCAATACCTCTGCCACAGTAGTAGTGAAAACACGCAGTATATCCAATAGTAAATGACTGATTGCCTTATGAACTGCCACAGACTCTGATAAGTACCACGATGCCAAGACTGTATAGCTTTCCACCAAAGAAGAAACACGAACTAGTCTTAAGACCATATTCCACATCATCTGACCACAAACAATGCTATCAGAGTAACTAAATCAACTCTCATAAGAACACAGACTAACTTGCACAGTCTGTGGAATTGAAGAGAAAGTAGCGTTAGCTGCTGTAAGTAACAATGAAGTCACCCTTTCCATAGCTTTAAAAATCTTCCACAAACACCAATAAAATCAACATTAAATCCCAGCAACAGCGACCACTACAAACCTTTTCAATATTCAAGCACTGTAGTCGTGACTTTGTCTTGCCATGCAGAAGACCAGTCAAAAGACCTTGTTGTACCTCCCAACAACGTCCTGGCACAACAGTTTGTAAAAATTGCTGAATCGGTAATCAGGTAATCATCATGCACCTTCAGTTTCTTCTATAGGACATTCAACCAAAACCAGATGTTGGACAACTTCCAATAGATTAGTCACAAGACAATTGATAGCATCAGTGAACTCAGAAAATGTGCCACTGATATCACTACTGCCGTCACAATTGCTAACATCCTGTAATATTTCTGTGTCCCACCATTGCATGTATTGATCAACGGTCGTTGTAATGTGGTCCTCGATATCTTTCAGAATAGCTAGTATTCCTCCATCACCACTGCGAATAATTAATTCTTAACAATGTTTCAGTAATCTTAATTAAACAACTGCATACAGCATACCTCCATGGTGCCTCACCCTGCAAGCTCCTCAAGACAACTGAAAGACGGTCAGAAATACGTGCACACTTTTCATACCCCGCAGATACTTGCAAGGCATCCGCTCTATAGCAAATAAAATACCTGAAAGTAGTAACAAAGCTCAGTGTTCCCAGAGCATACAACATACCTTGTAAGAAGTCTATTACAACCATTGCTTGATCCAATTAGAAATGGTAAAACTAGTTTGTCTACTTGGCGCTTCAGTTCTGATACCATCCCAACAACAGCCTACCTCATAACAAAAAATTAGGTCAGCAATACATAAAATATCACCTCAATTGTGGACCTCAATTTCCTTTCTCCCCTCAACAACTATTTCATAACCACATCTTTGAGAGTACAATGGCAAATCTTGCCTATACTTCTCATTAAAAACATCCTTGAAAGGGTAACAGTCTAGAACCAGTAAAAACTGATGAAGTCGAAGTAAAGTACTATTCACCAAATCTTTCAGCAGCATCTGTAAACAATAAAGTACAGTTAAACTTACATACACATCCTGCACACACGTCAAGCTGTACCATCCAATGATGAGTCTTGTTTTGAGATGGCAATGGAAAGGTTGTCTCACATTCACTATCACTCACCATATGCTTCAGTGGATCTAGTAGAAAGCTTCAGACACAACGTACAATTGTAAAACCAAATTTTTCCAGATAGTCTATAGTATCAAATCACTTACCAAAGACGTAAAAACAAAAGCACAAATTTGCTTAATGCTTCATGTTGATGACACAACACATCAGCAAGACATATCCCATAACCAGAAATCTTTTCCAGCTCAACAAAGTTTACATCCTACAAACACAACATGTAACCATATATCTCATAAGAAAATCAGTCTAATTTGCCCAGCAAAAAGTATGCTAAACATAAAACTTGCTTTTGAAGGTGATAAAAGAGCTGCATCAAACGCTGCCATCTGAGCCAACGACAAGTAAAACTGTTGCTGACTGGTTTCCCAAGCACTGACTGTTGCCTGCAAATGTTTGTGGCTGTTCAAATACATAAAACCACAAAAATGTAGAAATAACCAAACACATCCATACATTCCAAAAAAATTTACCTCCATTTTCCAAAGGCCAATATTTCAAATTGCTTTGCAGCAGCTCCAATGTCCAAAGCAGGAAGTAGAAAACACTGTGAATAAGCACCTCCTGATTGTCTCATACGATTTCCTTTTCTGTATGACAGCCCTAGTAGTTCAGAAACAGAAACAGTTACGCATCACACACAAGAGAACACATTAGTTGCTTGCCTGCTGTTTTGAGAGCCTTCAGCAGACTAGACAACAACAGTCGCTTCTGCTGAGTCTGACGCTTTATATGAATTCTGTCCACACTGCCCTATTACAATAATAGCAATGTGTTACACAAATGCCATTCATTGATATACTCATGCAGTACCCCATGATCCATTTTAAGCATCTCCTGCAATTGACTTGTCATTCCTTTAGAATACAACAGCAATAGTTATACACTACCGCTTCAGGAATAGCACCGTCATTTCTACCAAATATGCTATTCAAGTTGTCAAGATGAGTGTGAACTGCAGACACAGTCATCAATCTTGTAATCTGTTTCTTAAGTTTTCTTCCAAGCAAACAAACATTGACATCATGTAGTCCTGGTGTTCCAGTGTCAATAGAGACTTCCATCATACTCTCCATGAACTGCTTGTTCTCCTTGCATGAGACAACCTGAATACACATACAACCACAGTTGCAACAAATTGGACTTACGAGATTGAAATCAAGACGTAAGTGGTCAAGTACAGAAGCCATCATTTCTTCATCTATTACATGGGCAGCAGTGCATCCTCCTGATACTGAATCTAGTGACACCATAAACTGTACCAGACTCTTCACGTTCAACACGACATTGACAGGACCATTCAGCAATTCCTGCAAAATGCTAGGATTACTCTGCTTGATTACAATTAAACCACAAGATCAAATTTGCCTCATATTTTCTCGCCAGCTTGTGGAGTGTCTTGTGTGACTTTTCAGTTGAGTGCTTCAAAGCCCAGTAGTTTACGTCACTCCACTTTGTTATTTCAGTCATATCCTGAATGGACATCTTAAGACATGCATACATCTCATCAATACAATTACAGTACACTGTTTCACCTTTAGTTCTTTCTCAATTGGAACACGCATCTTCACAATATAGTCAGTAACTGATGTCAGGAACTGTCGATAGTAGTTGTAAGTGTGCCACAATGTGCATACAACTGGATGACATTCAGGACTTGCGACAGTAGATGCAAGGTAACAGTGAAATGCAAAGATCATCTGCAGCCTTGATGAAAATTCTCCTAAAGTCGATGACTCCATAAACTGATTGAAAACACTATTAACTTCTGTGTTGCAATTGCCTAACGTATTGTTCAAATGAAACGTAAGCACAATGTATGTCTGTAAACTGAAACATACACGAAGACTCCAAATATGGCTGGATGATGTCATACAAATAGAACCACCAACGTGATGTTTTACAAGCGTGTTTCCAATACACTGTTTCCAATACTGATGGCCATGATCTAACAAAAAGCATCAAAATCAATGAAGTAATCCAAAACTACGTTATTGTTAAAAACTTCAATTCCATCTTCCGCCAGCGTAGGACAACTTCTGACACCTCACTCAGCTCTTTTTTCAGAGAATATTGAGATGCAGCACACAACTCCCAATCCTAAGCCAGGAATATTATCATCACATCAAATTACATCATACAAAACACATCTACTTGAGACTTCTGAAGTAACAATTCTAAACCAGCCAAAAACTTTGTCAGTGGACTTGTTACACAAAATGACTTGATCCGGTCAACAATTACAAGTAGCTTAACACAAAAAGAAGCATCTAGTAAAGCTGCACAAACACAACAGTTGCACTGTTCTTTACTTGAGTCAGCATTGGATTTTCTGGCCACATTTCCAACAGCATGGTAATATGTGAAGAAAGATGTCCAAGCACAGGTGCTAGAGAAGTAGTTTCATTCACATTGCTATCCTTGTAGATGTCGTAAGGAGCACTAAATATAACATGTTGCAATAAATGTATGTAACACAAAAAAGCACAAAGCACATACTCCAGGTCCTGAAACCCAACTAGACAATGATTAGAAGACACAGTCACATGTGTGGGTTCCGTAAAACTTCTCAACTGATCGTTTACAGCCAGCAAATGACTGCAACTCAGTTTAGAGTCCAAATTGCTGGACTTCAAACAATCAGCAAAGAGCCACACCATTTGGTAGCCAAATGCAAAAAGGCTACGAACTTTGCCTTTATTCAAGCTACTGGCATTCAGATCAAAATCTCTCTGCCAAATCCAGCTTGTCCTGACAAGTTTTGTGTATACCCAGTGATGAATAGAAACAAGTCTGACATCCAAATCCACAAGTGGTGACACAACCTGCAAAGAGTACGTTAAACTCTGTGAGACATGATGAGAGTCTGAAAGAGATGGTTCGTTGACAATGTCTTCAAAATCTGAAAAGCGACTAAACTCGTTCTCATCAATTTCAAGATTCTGTGTTTCGTCAGACAAATGTTTCTCTGTTTTGTACTTGAACAGTGGAGATGCCTCGTGTCTTTTACTTTTCTCTTCTTTAGCAATCTTCCACAAATGTGAAACTTTTGATAAACTTAACTGCAATAGGTCATTTGCTGGTGTTTCAAGCAATCCACACATTTCACAAGAAGTCTGTATCAAAGCAATAGCTGCCAGCTGCCCCCTGAGAGCAAAATCATACAAGTTAATTAATAAGGGCATAACAAATAGTCTGCATGATAACTAAGTGTACCTCTCAACTAGTTGCTGACAGACAATTTCATCTATAAATAAATTACAAAATGTCACTACACACCAAAAAACCTTGAAAAGAGACTTCCTCACCTGAACATAGCTCTGAATATGATGCATTCACTAGCGCTTCAGCTGAATGAAGAAGACTATCACACCCTGGCAACTGACAGAGGCTAGATACCACCAACTGCAATTGTAAAAAGCATAACTTTACATCAAGGAAGGATTTAATCAACACATTCCTACATCAGCTATGGCAGTTTTACTTGATGAAATGTGAATGGCCGTCAACAGTGTCTGAATTCCCTCCATTACCTACACAGCCAAGACAATCAATGAAGTAAGAAACAATTGTTGCACCAGCTAACTTGAAATAGGCTTGCTGCAAATGGCATAATCATGTCACGATAGAATGGATATGATTGTTTCAAATGAGTAAGCAACAAATGAGATGACTGCAAAAACACTCTGGCTTCTTTCACCACAACTTCTGATTTTCGTGATCCACATGACACTGATTCACATAACCTGTTGATCAAACTCTGAACCTGATCGCATGATGCAATAGCTGTTGTAAATCGCTGTATGTCACCAACTAGTTCAACAAACTGAAAGCAAAAATATGAAAAAGTAAACACTGCACTAATGTTAATAACAATAGGTATAACCTGGCTTGTTTCAGGCCTGTATGCAGCTTTGTTCTCTAAATCAGACACAATGGAAACCAAGCGATGACACCATGTCAACAGATAGTGTTCTTGGTGAGGGCAACACGAGTGTTCCATCCCAGGAAAACTACTGCTGGTGGACCAATCACAATTGCAAACAGAAGGAAATTGTGTTCTGCCATTCAGTAAAACATCTTGTGCTTGCTGCACTACTAATTCACAGCGTTTATCCACAAGCTAAAGAAAAACATAAACTATTAGTCCCTAAACACGGGTGTTATTGCAAACAAGACATTCAAAACAACAATAAGATCCTCTCCATAAATGTTTCCATGTCATCATGTTAATATTTAACAACAAACTGATTACTACAGTTCACGAGTATTGCGTTGTTTGACATGACAGACAGAAAGTAAGTAATCCAGTGCAACACGTATAGGCACATATCAGTACACTTGAAATGCCAGCATGTCAGGCTTTAAACAATACAGAAGGTGTGACATTTGCTCTGCTCTTCTCTCTTAAAATTAACGTTCACAGATACCAACAAACGGTAATAGAAACCAACCTCAGCATTTGCCCAATCAAGTTGGCATTTCTCTTTCTCTACTGGATCAATGGTGTTATCTGGAGTAAGAAGGAGCAAACGTAGCAAGCCACATGATGCTAATCCTTGCCCTAAAGTTGTGAGCTCTGCTCTGTTGTCTTGCTCAAGAGTAAGTATGCACAACAAACATTTCAAACAAGTAAGCAACAGTTTCTCTCCGTTGACTGTAAGCTGAAGTGCACAGTCTTTACAAACCTCCAATCCTTTGAAGACAATAATTGCAACCTGCTTTTTGCAAGCATCGTCACACTCACAAGCATTCACTGCTGCAGCATTCAGCTGGCTTAACACCTCCTTACAACACTGAGGAGTCACATGTAAACCCAGCACAACATCCATAGACAATGCAGCTAAACGAATCCAAAGCGAGGCTCTACACAGCACAATACTTAAAACCTTCAAAGCCTGCTGTGAGACTTGTGTCTGTCTACCTGTAAGAAACTTGAGAACAATCTGTGTTGAATGACATCCACAAATACTTTTGCAATTCCACTAAGTCATCTACTGTTGTTTTGTAGTTTGTAATGTTCACATTTTGACACATATTTGTAGAGGCTGCTGTTGAGTAGCTCTGATATGTATTGCCAAACGTTCTCATATAGTAAAATATACACACTGAGCGAGCAGCAGAATCCAGCACGTTGACATCCTGCAAACCAACAGCAACACAATGAAATCTAATACACGATACAGTACACCCAGTTTCTACATCTTTTTGTGTAATTTATGCATATTGCTGTAAACTTCTCCTAGAACAAGGTATGTTTACAACTTTTCTGTTACTCCATGTCAATAAAGATAAAATGCAACAGCTGCAATTTAGCATATTGACAAATATATCTCAAGAAAACACAGCAGAAACACAATTGAAATGTCCTGATCATCAAACCTGCAATGCCATTTCTTTCTAGTACATACAAGCTACAGGTCAGTCAAACTGCAACATGCTCTATCGGTGATACCACCATGTCTGCCTCAAACATACAATTCCATTAACTCCCGTAAAAAATTTAGTGTGCAAAACTGTTGTCGCAAGTTTTGTGGCTTTGTAAGTTTCAAGTAAACACAACCAACATGCCTAAATGACCGTGACCAACATGCATAACACTTGTAAACACTAAATTCAGCTTTCTAGATGCAATCATACATACGACCTCAAATTTGAGAAATAACTAACTATATGTTATTAAACAAACCATTTCCCACAAAGGGGCATCAGTATCACCTCAAATTTCATGTCTAAACCCAATGATAAAGATGCAAACATGCAAACAAATAACAAATTAGAAAACATACTACATCATTACACTAACCTGTTTCAGTCTCATTGCATCAGCAGCATCTTTCACTATGTCAGGTTGTTCAGAAAGCTGGTCCCAGTAATTATTAATGCCACAAGCCATCAGTCTTTCATTCACTGAAAGCAGCAGATCTGGTAGACAAGACCTTACTTGACTAATATCACCCCTTGTTACAGTATTTTCCAGTCTCATATATTGAGCAATGTTGTTGATCAGAGTTGTAGCTGTTGAAAAATTACATTCCAAAATGCTGGAAATTTGTTGAGTAAGACTGGTAGTTAGCTTCTCATCAAATTTGTCTTCTTCACTAATTAAACAAAAAGTAATTTATTTTTCAATATTTAACTGGGAACATAAACCTACATCAAAACAAATTGACATGTCCTAGATACAACTCTTGCCTCAAAATACAGGCAATTTATATCATATAGACTCTGTAAACTGCCATTTTTCTCAACTTTCCTTTCTTCTTGGTTTACAACACTGTCACCACACATAGACAATGCTTTCTCAACAAGATCTAATAAACCATTGTTAGACAAGTGTTATCATTAAAGCATACAAATGCCACTTTGCTTATCCACTTCTGATGTAGAGGCATTCAAGTCACACAGAGCTACCAAGAGTCTCAATATCTCCAGCAAGCGCTGCTTGGAAACTTTTCTTCCTTGAAAAGCAGAAACAAATGTTTCTACCTCCATCTACACACCATCAATGCAATATAAAAGTCACTCTTAGTAAACCGATAGTATAAACCATACATAAGCCTGTGCAACTACACGTGATCGAAAAGGTCGAGGATAACCAAAATATTTGTGCCACTGTTCAAAAGCTGAATTTGAAGTGGTCTCAAGTGCATCATCCAAATCTGACAGTGCAGTACTCAATTCAACAGGAACTACTACACCAAACTATTTGCAAAAAAACATTTCAATAGACACACTTAGTGACTATGCATTCCAGTATTACAGACTACCTTACCTTTGCCACTAAAACATTCAGTAAATCAAGACTAAGCGTTTTAAATAATTGCCAGTGCAATCTAATCCTGGATATGTTTGGTTGGCAACCCAACTCCAAACAGCACACACGCTGCAGCCTCCAGTACCATTGGAAAGACATTTCAACCTATGCAACACTTTTCAATATAAAATACACAAATAAACATTTAAATGCTTCCAACCTGCAGGGCCTCATCGTACGATGAAATACATAACTGGTTTAATAAAGCCAGTACAATGGCTTCATACTCTAATAAAACCTGCACTAGGTGTGTCATGCACGGGTGTGCAAGAGTTTCAGATGCTATAAGACCGGATACTGCAGCTACACCAAAGGCCAAGACACTTCCTTCTCTAGGATGCTTGACAGACAATGAAAGCTGACTCAATCTTTGTTTCTCTACCATATACCGCCACAGTGCCCAAATTCTACAGTAATGAAATGGTATACCCTTTGTATTATCGATACATGCACAAAACAGGACAGAATACATTCAAACCTTCTGCTTTCCAGTAAAGGCCATTTCATCTTGTTCACACCAAGATATGCCAGTGAAGTATCCTGAGCTCCAAGTTGGTCACACAATTTAACATACAAAGGGTGACTGAACACTGCTGTAAGAGCCTCTTTCACACTGTTAATGATGGTCATTACTCCTTCCACTCCTATTACAGTTTTAAATGTATCCAATTTCCTTTGCACCCATAAAAAGCGCCTTGCTAGATCTGAAGGAGATGCCATTTCTGAATAGAGTACTATTGCTTGAAACACGAGAGAGTCCTTTTGCAACTGATTACCCTAGTAACACAGTAATATCAATTTGAGCATTATCTGGCCAATACCTACTTACCTGTATGTCAGGCAAAAGCCTTTGAATAATAGGCAAAATACTGCCACATACATCAATTTCATCAACATAAAATATCACCACTGTCTTAAAGCAAAACACACAAACGTACCCATCAGATGACAATAAATATTTGAGGAGCAACTGAGATTCCCGACGAATCATGGCCATCCTTGAGTCCAAAATGCAATGATGTGTTGAAGGCTGTATAGTTGTACCTGGTAGAGTGTTTAGATCTACTGAAGGCAGCTCAGCATATGCATCATCCAGTACATGTTGCACAGCCTGCAATAAACCAATGTGAAAAAATTATAATAGAAAGCGATCATCATAAATACATCTTTTATGTCAGGATGAAGTAGATGAACAGGAAGACTTTCTTCAAATGCAGTCTTCACAGCACTAATCAACTCAACACCTCTGGAAAGTAGTAGTCCAAGTAGCTTTACTGCATCAAGGATAAACCTTGCAGCTGAGAAAAAAGGTCCTAATTCAAAAACAAAGTAAACATTAAAGAATGACTTTGTAGCCCAATCTCTGTGTTTATGAAGTTATGAGGTGCTGTCTCCCTACCTTCCTCCCTGCCTATAATCAGTACCTACACGATGCCATGTCAAAGTCTCTTTACAATAATAAATGTCATACTTTATCATTACTTTTGCGTCACAACACAAATAGACACAAAAAATTTAAGTACCATCTCCCATTACAAGACTGGTCATGCTTTGTAATATGGTCACAAGCTTGAAATCAACACATGGTCAATTCATTTATCTAAAGCTAGAAAAGGGTCTCTAAACACTATGGCACTGCATTCAACAATGGATGATACCGTATTTCTTCAATTAAATGCCGCCCTTGATTAAACGCCGCAGCTGAAAGTACAGATAAAATATATATGCTGCTCTTGAATAAAATGCCGCATTTCAATGATTTCCAATATATCTAGCTCAAAGTTCGAAAAAATCATACAACTCTTTCAAAGGCATGTGTGAGGCAAACGTTTCTTTAGGCTACCTGGATACTGTTTCATCAAAGATGCATCTGTAGTTTACTTCCATCTGTGGAAAACTTTGTTAACATCCATTTCTAGGGTGAGGCATACCTCTTGATCAATATTTAGTGCCAGTTTCATAGCATGTGCAAATCCTGCCTTGAAAAGTCATCTATCTATTTCCCTTCTTGTACTGTATGTATTAAATATTTCCCGTTCAAAGAATAATCAGCACAAACTGATAGATAACAAAGACATAAATAATAATAATAAATATTAAAAGCAGACACCTTGAGAAAATGGACGAAGTGTATTCAGCAGACGAGAAATCCAGTCTTGCAAAGACCTGCTTTGTAAACCAGCATCTAGAAACAATTGCCATATATCTTCATTGTCCATTTGGCCTCCATTGTCTTCCTAAGCAGTGACCAGCCACTTACATCTACACACTCCTGCCATCATTTAAAAACCTCAATACGTACTTCTCCCAACATATAAATTTCAATTCCTCGATTTCGAAATGCTCTAGATAGCTCACCATTGGCACAATCCATAGTAAGAATCAGTCTGTATAAACACTAAACTACATACAGTACATGACGTAGCACGAGATTACATAATGATAAACCTGAAATTCTTGTGAGGAGTGACAGTTACAATTTGACCATCAATTACTCCTCTTTCGTCTACTCTTAGTTTGCCATTTGGTTCCAGTAAAGGATTCAATCGATCAAGTACTGATGAACTGCAATGAAAGAAGCAAAAACATAGTCACATGAATGCAATGCATACTGGTGATGATTGAATAGTAATATCTAAGTTAATCAGCAAGTACTATGTAACCTTGTCAATATAATTTGGATTATTCAAATTCAACAACAATGTATATCAAACACACCTGCAAAAATTTGCATTATCCAATAGTACCCAGTCACCATTCTGTATTGCTTGAACCAAGACACTGTCAACCCATTGAAAAACTCCTCCATGACAGTCACCAACTGTGATCTGATCCCTCAACAACCGCACCACAACTTGAAGTTCCTTCAACTTATCTACAAACAACATGTGCATCAGTGACCAAAAGGCCAGATTTATAATTAATGTGCCATTTCTGTTACCATGACAGTCAAAATACAATGCCTCCAGAAATGGTAAGATGTACTCGACTTTTGTCACAGCACGTTGCAGTATTTTCAAAAGATCACCTGTTGATAAAACTAAAAACCAACAAAACAATCAATGATCATAACAACACAAACAGTATGTACGAAACCACTTTACAATTGGTTGCAGCTTCTAGACAATTTTTAGTAGACAGCAGGTTACTGATTACAGACAGGCAATCAGCTTGATCTCCACTGTCTGGTAAAGCAAGTTTGACCAACATGTCTTGCACAATGCCTTCAGCTAATGACTTGAGTCTACAAGAGGTTTGGAGTAAATCTCGTTTTAAATCTCCCTAACAGATAGTACAATTATTATATTATACTGTTGATGAACAAAACGACAGCATCTTGAAAGAACCTGCTCAAAGCCACCCAACAGTTCTGTAGTGTCCATATCATAAGAAACTGGTAGTTCTAGCAATTTGTGACCCGTTAACTGTGCTAGTGCACGAACAAGACTTGACTTCCCAACACCAGAACATCCAACCTACAACAATAAAACATTCCAACAAATTGACATAGTTCCACCTCAGCTACTGTTGTACCAATATTGCCATCCAGCCCATGTCTAGACATTGCACTAGAGCATTCAGAGGTTGTAGCCAGTGATGCAACAAGTAGAAGTGATCTTCAGAATTAACAAACTGTCCTATACGTTGCAGTTCAGTCATTCCAATCTGTAAAAAGCACAACATAACAAGTCAATTACGCATCAGAAATAGTAATAGTCCTTTTCATTGTCTTTGAAGAGGTTACCTTTACTGATGAAGGTGTAATGCCAAAATTACTCTTTGAACAGCATACATCACCAAAAGCATCAGCAGCAAGTATACCAACCTACACAATAAAAATCAATTCATTGATTTCCTACAAAATTAATCGTTTCTAACAATCAAGATAGTCAGACACGGCAATCAGACCCATGTACCTTCTGCTTGTCCTCTGCACTGCGAAATCGTGAAGTGTATACAGTGTCTACAAATGCTAACGGGTTCCAGCACCCAGGTGATTGATATTTCATCATCAACTGACACCATCGAAATAGATCTCTCAAGTTCAACTCCCAAGGTCCGCCTTTCAGACCCCACCTACGGTTTATCACTGCTTCTTCGTGTAGCTAAATCATGTGCATACAACAATGTTCGCTACAGTTGTCAATAAGCACATTGCAATGCCAAACCATTGCATTGAATGCCACCAATGAAGACAACACAGAATGCTCAATATCAGAAAATGCATTTTGAATAATAAACAAATAATCTTCTTGCCCCATTTCCTGCATGAAAACCTACCACAAGACTAGAATATTCATGCTTTAATTGCTCAATGCATATGCTATCATACTGATGTGAACCGATTGATAAATGACTTTGGCAAGCCTTTGCGATTACCACCTTGATAAGCAGGATTTTGGCATGCAAATATTCTGGTTTTCTCTTGCTGTACAGCAAATGTTGTATTTAGTTCTGGAACATATATCTGTGTCAAACCATACAATTAGTCAACCATGGCCATTTACAAATGATTTAGAGATAACATGAATATGACTACCTCTGAACGATGATCAAAGCAAGCATTCAGCCCTTCTAACACTGACTGTGATGCCAAGTTCAACTAAAAATCGAAACACATGTCACTGTTACACTTCAGTAAACATCGTCATAAACTAGCTGTTCAGTTCTATTGCACTTCTTCATTACTTACGTACTACTGTAGCTAAATATCTCATTTCCTGCTGAGCAAATTCGATTATTAATATACTGTAGATATTCCATTCCAACAGATTAGCAGCTAAAAACTTAAAGATGATAAAAGTAAGCATCATAGTGCAATTCATGTACATGCAGAAACCTATTGCTTTGCAAATGCTCACAGAAACTCATATAATTTCTAAACAAAGTAGCAAAGCTGTCACTTCTCAACTCTAAATTGACTTTATTTCCCAGTCTCCACTAATGCAGCTAACTTCAGCAGAGATTAGACATAAAGACAACATCTTCATTGTGTATCCTGATTGCATCAATGTGTGCAAGCAAAATATGGTAAAGATTCAGTGTTCTGTTTCAGAAAAATCCACACACGCACGCATGCACACACACACACACATGTGCACGTGCGTGCACACACATGCATACACACACACACACACACACACACACACACACACACACACACACACATACACACACACACACACACACACACACACACACACACACACACAAAACATGAAAACTGTTCATCACAACAATTTATGCTAGTGTCCAATATTAACTACTACAGTGGTCAAATTTCAATGCCTAAAACACTCTACAAACCTCACCTCATCTAACACCACCCAGTCTCCTTCTTTAAGAGCAGAAAGCAAAGGACCATCTCGCCATGCAAACTCGCCAGGCTTGCCACCCTCCAAAGGCAAATCAGTACCAAACAAATCATTGATGTCCTGTCAATCACAGAAACAAACACCTGTACCTATGTGACACTTGACACAACTAAACAAAAATATACAGTTTGCTCAGACAAGTTTATCCGCACAACAGCATGGCCTGATGCTGCAGCTAGAGCCATCACCAGACTTGTTTTGCCAACACCGGGTGAACCCTCCAAAAGTACAGGCTTTGGAAGTTGCAGACCTCTGAGAAGTCGAAACACATTCTGACATGACACTGGAGCTCCAAACGTGTACGTCCGTTCAGGCAAAGTCTCACTGTTTCCTTTCAAAGAAGTACCTTGTAATTTTTGTTAAATACAATAAAATACAATTAAAACTAACCTTGTGGAATAAAGAAAGGATAAATGCCAAATTTTACTTTGTCTGAAATTATACCCTCTGACTTTTCTCCATTCTCAACTATTCCACCAGTACAACCAAGGTATAACAGTTGCTGTACTGTTGATTCTTTGACTTGACTAAAGAGAAACTCTAAGATCTTCTGCTTCATGTTAACAAACTCTGACATGTCTTGAAGTCCAGTAAACATGTCAATGCCGTCAACAAATATGAGGCAAGCACCATGGACAAAAGCCAATTCTGAGTCAATAGGACACAGACTTCTATTGGAATTTGTATTGCAAACATTTATAAACTCCACCCATGAAAGCAAGTCTCTCACACTAACAGACCTAAGCACAAAGCAGTGTTAGTAAACTTTTGTCTTACTAAAGGAGACAGTTCATTAAATGTAAACCTGGTAGACCTAGCAAAAAACTGTCAAGCAAGCCATTTATCAACACAGTCAGTAAGAGCAATCCAAGTCAACAAGTAACAACTAAATTGGTACGATTCTTTTTCCAGTAATGACCGTGTTAGCACTACACCAGAGTACTACATAAATAGTATTAACCTAAACACTTGAAATTTCCTGGCCAACAACCGCACAAATAGAAAATGTAATGATTTAGGATATATCTCTTCTACAAGCTAACTGTACATTTTTCATGTGCAGAACAAACATCTTTGCAGTTTATGGAAATGCATCCATTTCTCTCCTATGCACGTATTTGTCCTAGTTAGCTGTGTCTAACTTATGAATACATTCAACTAAATTAAGCATGTTAAAATTAACTAATCATTATTGCAACAACATGCATCCATGCAATAACATGCATCCATGCAATAACCTGCATCCATACAAGAAACAGTCACTCTTGACCAAGAACAACACATTTAGCTTTGGTAAGTCAAATTTCCAGCTTAGTCCACTGCAAAACTTAAACTTTCCACAATTGGTAATATATGCTTGTAATGTCTAAGCAACTAAGTTGACTTTTTTTCAGCACAGTTCTTTGATTCCAACGTATATTTAAACAGCAAGGTGCTGCCGACGTTTCGGCTGTTATACTACAGCCATCTTCAGGGCAAATATTCAAATACTAGTAAATACAATGAAGTAGTTGTGATGTCATAAATACAAGTAACCAATAGTTGACCAGAACTATCTACACTAAGATGTACAATTATGATGAAACTTGGACTAGTGATATGTTGTTGTAGTCTTCATGAGGCTTGCCCAACATTTTGATAGTTCCATTCCCTCGTCCCTATTGATAAGTAGATGTTGTTGGTTAAGTTGAATGTGTAATGCCTCTTTCATCCTAAGTTGTAATGTAGTAGATGCATGCGCTAGAATACGTGTACCATCCCAGTCCATATTACATGTTTGATTCGACCATGTGTGTTCGGCGACTGCTGATTTCTCATTTTCCATTTTTCTGCAAAGTTCCTTATGTTCCTTTAGTCTTGTTGCTAATCTCCTTTTTGTCTCACCAATATATGTCTTTCCACAGGCACATGGTATTTGATAAATGAGATGTGATTGATGTTCTTTAGGTATGGGATGTTTAACTTTGCATAACATATTCCGAGGATTCCTCCCTGACTTAAATGATACCCGAATATTATATTCTTTGCATATTCGTCGAATATCCTCGCTCAATCCTGAGATGTAGGGTAGAACTATAGATGCACAGAAGGTATCTGGAGTAGAAGTTGAAAGAGATGAAGATTGAAGTGAAGGATGTAGAGTTGAATGAATAAAGTTGGCGGGGTATCCATTGTGCTGTAATACTTGTAGAAGATGATGCTGTTCTTGTTTCAAGTCTATGGGGGATATGGTGACATTCTTGGCTCTATCATATAGACAACGTATAAGTCCCTTCTTTACATGATGTGGATGGTGGGAGTTAAAGTTGAGGTACCGGTCGGTATGAGTAGATTTTCTATATACAGTGATGTTGAGGTAACCATCATCCTTTCTTGATAATAATGTGTCAAGGAAAGGGAGGGAACCATTTGTTTCTAACTCCATACTGAATTTAATTGAAGGACGAATACTATTGGGATGTTGTAGAAAACTATTGACTTGTGATTTCTTCATAATACAAAAAATGTCATCCACATATCGTTTCCATAGATGAGGTACATAAGGGGCTGAGGTGAGGGCTAAGTGCTCAAAATATTCCATAAATAAGTTAGCGACGATAGATGATACTGGTGATCCCATAGCTGTCCCTTCTTTCTGTTGGTAGAATAGATTCTTGTAGCTAAAATAGGTAGATGTGAGGCATGTATTGAGTAATAATATGACATCGTCTGGGCATAGAGATGTTCTCTCCTGAAGACTGTTGTCCAGTTGTAAGATAGATTTAATAACATCTGAAGCTTCATCAATAGGTACATTAGTGAAAAGAGAAGAAATATCAAAACTAACCATGACTTCATCACGATCAATAATGAAATCCTTCATTGATAGTACAAAATCCCTCGAGTTCTTTATATGATGAGTAGTTTGGCCAGCCAATGGAGAGATGATGAAAGAGATATACTTGGAGAGTTCATAGGAAGGTGAGTTGATACAGGGTACGATGGGTCTAAGTGGTGTGGAGGGTTTGTGGATCTTGGGAAGTCCGTAGATACGTGGAGGTCGACATCCAGAAGGTCGTAGTTTGTAGTAAAGTTGTTTAGAAAACACTCCTCGTTTCTCATACGGTTTGAGTAGTCGACTAAGTTTGTCTTCTTGAGTTGCCGTTGAATCTTTCTGTAGTTGTTTGTATGTTGGTGTAGCAATAAGATTTTCTAATTTGGACTTATAATCTGTCTTCGATAATAGCACGGTAGCGTTTCCTTTGTCAGCTGGTAAAATGAGCACATCTTGGAGGTCTCTCAGTTCTCTTATAGCTTTGTTTTGTTCTTTTGATAAGTTCTGTTTCGGTGGTTTCTTCTGTTTTATGGTGGAACATACTCGTCCTCTTAGTTCGTTTGCTGCTTCTGTTGGTAACTTCAATGCCCCACTTTCTATTGCCACCATGATGTCACTTACAGGAACTTTTGTTGGTGCTGGCACAAACATACAATACAATACAATCCATACAATACATGCCTCACATCTACCTATTTTAGCTACAAGAATCTATTCTACCAACAGAAAGAAGGGACAGCTATGGGATCACCAGTATCATCTATCGTCGCTAACTTATTTATGGAATATTTTGAGCACTTAGCCCTCACCTCAGCCCCTTATGTACCTCATCTATGGAAACGATATGTGGATGACATTTTTTGTATTATGAAGAAATCACAAGTCAATAGTTTTCTACAACATCCCAATAGTATTCGTCCTTCAATTAAATTCAGTATGGAGTTAGAAACAAATGGTTCCCTCCCTTTCCTTGACACATTATTATCAAGAAAGGATGATGGTTACCTCAACATCACTGTATATAGAAAATCTACTCATACCGACCGGTACCTCAACTTTAACTCCCACCATCCACATCATGTAAAGAAGGGACTTATACGTTGTCTATATGATAGAGCCAAGAATGTCACCATATCCCCCATAGACTTGAAACAAGAACAGCATCATCTTCTACAAGTATTACAGCACAATGGATACCCCGCCAACTTTATTCATTCAACTCTACATCCTTCACTTCAATCTTCATCTCTTTCAACTTCTACTCCAGATACCTTCTGTGCATCTATAGTTCTACCCTACATCTCAGGATTGAGCGAGGATATTCGACGAATATGCAAAGAATATAATATTCGGGTATCATTTAAGTCAGGGAGGAATCCTCGGAATATGTTATGCAAAGTTAAACATCCCATACCTAAAGAACATCAATCACATCTCATTTATCAAATACCATGTGCCTGTGGAAAGACATATATTGGTGAGACAAAAAGGAGATTAGCAACAAGACTAAAGGAACATAAGGAACTTTGCAGAAAAATGGAAAATGAGAAATCAGCAGTCGCCGAACACACATGGTCGAATCAAACATGTAATATGGACTGGGATGGTACACGTATTCTAGCGCATGCATCTACTACATTACAACTTAGGATGAAAGAGGCATTACACATTCAACTTAACCAACAACATCTACTTATCAATAGGGACGAGGGAATGGAACTATCAAAATGTTGGGTAAGCCTTATGAAGACTACAACAACATATCACTAGTCCAAGTTTCATCATAATTGTACATCTTAGTGTAGATAGTTCTGGTCAACTATTGGTTACTTGTATTTATGACATCACAACTACTCCATTGTATTTACTAGTATTTGAATATTTGCCCTGAAGATGGCTGTAGTATAACAGCCGAAACGTCGGCAGCACCTTGCTGTTTAAATATACATTGGAATCAAAGAACTGTGCTGAAATTTGATCATGCCAACGGAGAACCTCTCACTAAAACTAAGTTGACTATTTGACAAATATAATAATGAACTTAATTAATACATATTGCTGTTATAAAACTAAAACCTCATCAATATACATTATCACCCACCAGTTCATAAATTTGTCAAATATGTAAGTCTGGCATATTAGCTTCATATATATACATCTGTGTCAAACTAGTTGTTACCTTTTCGCAGACACACAAGAATTCCAATAGTACATGAAGTCAAGCATTCGCTCTCCAATATTGCAACCTTTAGAAGTAACCAAGAAATCAAGTTCACGTAACATGCTTTCTTTAGAGAAAACAAGTTGTCTCATACTTTCTAATGGCTGAAGTTTAAGGTTGTGTCTAATAATTTCAAGAAGGTCTGCCCGATCATTACTTGTATAACACCATACCTCAGTGAAACGATTGCTCAGAGCTGCAGAAAGCTAAAATAAAATAATTATAATATGTGTTAATTTGCTTGTTGTATGTTTCTATGGTCAATACGCAAGATTCTCATGTAGTGTACAAACCTTTTCACATGCATCCATGCCAGTAATCATGCCAACATATATCCACACAAATGCAGGTGACATGCACACAGACACTGTAAAGCCAGAAATGTTGGTGACATATTCATTGTGATGCTACAGACCTAAACTAAAGCGTCACAAAAATTTTTGCAGTAAGTACAGTACCTCCAATGGTGTCATCCTACGACAGTGTTATTAATGTTAAAATTACAATTGATATCAAGTTGGCCCAAGTAAATAATAATACAATAACAACAAACAACACTGCTATTATGATTGTCAGTAACTCAACACTGTGCAACTGACCTCCTTCTTTCCAAAATCTCCACCAGGATTCATGGTTGCAAATAGCAGGAAGTCTTCATGAGCTGTGATGTCCTGTGACTCATTGTTGCTTCCATCAATAACTCTCTCAGCAAGCAGCAACCTCCTTTCAGGCTCTAATACACTGTTTAGTCTTTCTAAGACAGAATCGTCAGCTAGAGAAATCTCATCAACAAGAAAGCAAGCACCAGACATCATAGCCAGCACAAGAGGACCATGCTGCCATTCAAACAGTCTAAGTCCATCTCCATCCTACAGTATGTTAGCAAACTACACATCACAAATCACAAGTAATAACAACCATCAACACATACCTGAACAGAGTGGCTACGGACAGGACGAAGACTGCCTAGAAAGTCTGCTGCTTCTGTATGCATGTGGCAATTGACTGAAAACAACTGCTGTCCCTTCAGCTCAGCAAATAACTGGCATACCGTTGTTTTTCCACATCTACAAAACCAATATTCTGCTTTCATTTTTAATGCAGCTCTAGCTAGAATAAATGTGACACACCCTGTTTCTCCAACTAACAGAACTGGTTCTTGGAAGAGAAAAGATCTTCCAGCAAGCACCAAGATACGTCGAATGTTTCTTGTAAGAACAAGATGGTGAAATGTTGTGCTGCTTCTGTCCCTTACAAAGCGCAGTATTTCTGCTGATAAAGGTGAAAGTTTATCAATGTCACAAAGGTTTGAAGAGACTCCAAACAAATGATCAACAGATATTTTCCTTTTAAAATGTTTTTCAATTGTCTCTCGTATAATGTCCTCTTCTGTTGCCTTGCGGACACGTCCACCAAGAAGCAAGTAACCTGCAGCCAACATTCAGTCTTAAAATTTCCAGCACACAGTATAATAGTTTCCATGCCAAAGCATATGCACATAATATTAATACTACTACATACCATCTTCTGCCAAGTGTTGTTCCCAGTCATAAAACTTCTCACTCACCACAGCTCTTCTGTATCGTTCAGCCCAGCGAAACAAATCTCTCAATGTAATAAAGCCATACTTGCCAGCAAACACACCAGAACCTCGTCTGTGAGTCTACAGCAGCCCCAATAAAGTGTTGTAACAGACATCGTTTAGTGATGTTATGCATAACAATCACTACCTGAAGATCTTTCATAACAGAAACAAGTTTGCTGCAGTATGACAGAGGAATTGAGCAGCGTTTCTCTAATATTGTTTCCAGCTCTTTTGTGGGAATTTCATCAAAATGAAGCTCAACAAATCGATTACGAAAAGCACGTGACAGCAGCTAAAGCACAACACAAAAGTACAGAAATACCATGCAACACCACATCTCAACTAATATTTCATTGCAGCCAGCAACCTTCCGTCCTCCATACTGACCAGGAGGATTCTGTGTCGCAAACAGCATAAAGCCTGCTTCGGCCCTTACAACCTCCTGAGTTTCTGTGATAAAAAGTTCTCGATTCTCATCAAGCACCTAAAAAGACTATACACTAAACAAAATTTTCCTATGATGTCTACCCATTCACATACTCTATTCAATGCTTCTAGTACATCTGTTGGGGCCAAATTCAGCTCATCCAAAATCACCCAGTAGCCATTGCGCATGGCATCCACCAGTGGCCCTAAATGCAACATAAACCACAATCTATGCAACAATAGTAATATACTATTATATATAGTTGATGTCATTCCCTTCGACACAGGAAAGAAAAAGACCATTAACTCAAGCACAAACACTAAAAACATATAATGGGGTACAACCAATCTGTCTTCGTATCTTTAACTCTATTGGGTCTTCTTTGGCTGTTGCTAGATTTAAGTCATTTTATGCCACTTTGTCACTCCCAGAAATGTTCTTATGCATCTCATGTAAAAAGTCTTCAGCTTTCGAATGTATTTTTTCACAGCCAAGTTCCACAGCTGTACAATAGCACTGGGAGAACAAGTGTTCTGAATGCCTTTAATTTGATAGCTTTAGATAAATTTCTGTTGGTAAGCAATCATTTCTGCCAATAGCGACAAACACACACACACACACACACGAATGCACACATGCATGCACGCGCACGCAAACACACACACACACACACACACACACACACACACACACACACACACACACGAATGCACACATGCATGCACGCGCACGCAAACACACACACACACACACACACACACACACACACACACACACACACACACACACACACAAAATAATCGCCTCTCGTTTTAAGTATTGATTTTACTCTGATTGTAAGCTGCTACAAGCACATGAACTATTTTGCTACAAACAACATTCCATGCTGATTCTACATGTCTTACCTTCCTGAAAAACCAACTTTCCATGCTGATCAGCCACATAGCATCCAACATACTCCTGCAAGTCAGTATGTTCATGGTTGTTAATTCGAATGCATCGATGACCAGTAAGTTGAGCCAAGAATCGAATTAGACTTGTCTTGCCAACAGATGTTGGGCCTTGCAGCAACAGTGGATATCTCCTATAAGAAACTAAATTAGCTAGAGAAACCCATAATATCATATATACACACATGACCAATTGTTCATATCGTGTCAGTACAACAAATTTACATTTTGATGTGCATCTATTAAAGCTATAGCGCAACAGCAATATTTACCACTTCAATGAAATTACAAGAAATAATTATAGTCTTGCAGTTTCTGTCCAAATTTCTCATGAAACACTGCACATAAAGCTGGTCACTCAAAACTTAACTGCATACTCTCAAATTGTTATTAAATTAAGAAAGCAAAAGAGAAAACGAGATAATAACCAAAAGAAAATAATTTCACTTCAAAGTCTGTCACATTCTCTATGACAAATGATACCATTACTACATTATTATGTACAAATCAAACAATGCATTAAACTTAAAACAAATCCCTTAAAATTAAAGTTGTGCAAATCTGATCTTGTTCTATTATTGCTAGATCAAGAAAATATGCAAAAATAGACAGCATGCGCACAGTTGAAATCATATAGCATTACCTGACACACACAACACGTGCCACATCCCTCAGATTTGCTTTCACTGTCTCTGTCAACACAAAGTCTGCTGGTGACTCTGCTTCTTGGTCTCCCTTTTTAAGCCAATATCCCTCTATGTTCACATAATCACTATGAGGCATAGGTCTAGGAATAGGCTGCTGAAGCAACTGCACACTGCACATCAAATGACCAGCCACAATCCGTAAAACCAGGACATGAGATGCCCTGTCAAGCTGTGAAGTAAAGCTGAAGCAGAATCCCTAACAAGTTTAGTACAACTGACTAATCAAACTGTCATACTCCCATATTGTACTATAGAACTGACCTCATACAAAGATCGCAGCACACTGCCACAATTTACTAAAACAGCAAATGTGAGAGCTCGACAGAGAGTGCGAAGGCTGATAAAGAATTAAAATCATAATTTACGTAATCCACTATTATCAGACAAAAGTCATTGTAACCTATAGTGAGGCTTGTGTCCTCCAATATCAACAAGTTTTTGTTGTGCAAGATCTCGCAAAGCTCCATACAGCCTGCACACAGAAAATCACGTTAGATCTGCACAACAGAAGATTGAATTCTCCCTACGAAACAATACTGTTCAGTTGTTTAGCAGTCAATGTGAAAGCTTGCAAGTACTCCAAAACCAGCTGTTTCAAATCAGATGGATCATTCATGTCTGAGACATAAATCTCTGTAAACCTAACAATGCAACAGTCATTGCATGTCATTTTAATCCATTGAACTACTTTCATTAAGACCTGCTTCTTATTCCAATTGGCAAATCGTGTTTACCAATATCTGTGGCTGGATTCATGCATGCAAACAAACGAAATTCTGAGTGCTTAGGAACAGGCTGAAGTTCCCTGTCAATAGCTGTTACATTACAGCAACTTGAATAGACAGTTTCCAATACAAACCCTTTTTCTAGTAGAACAGCAGATTCCCTTCCCTTTTCTAAGAGACCACTGAGACAATCAAGCGTCTCTGAAGATGCCAAATTGATTTCATCAAGCAGAATCCAATTACCGTTCTTTACAGCTTCAACAACCTTGCCCTAAATTAAAAAATTAGTTAGATACAAACAGAGCATGACAATCGTTCAAGACAACCTCAACAAAGGCAAAGACAAATGAAGTATTTGCTTCTCGAAGCTTTGCCATCAGTTGCTGAAGTTCTAGCCCGAGGGTCTCCCATTCACTAGCTACAGTTCCTTTACAACATACAACCCATATATGAACTCACCATATGCCTTAACCCCTCTGCTCTGCAATAACGCAATCATTCGCTATTCAATCATTATTGTTTATGAGTTAGATCATTAACAAAACTACAATTTCTATTCCAAAATGACCACACAACCAAACACGCAATGTGAATCAATGTCATGTGCACACTGAAAGTTGAAAAGCTTGAGTATGCTCTTCAGCATGCTATAAAGCTACGTATCTTTGCCACTGTACCTTGATAGTTACAGCCATGATGCAAAATTTTATGCAATACAGACAGTGCCATTATTTCAACGCACAGCTGTAAGAATTCCTCTAGCATACCCATAGACAATAAACGGTGTGATGAGTACACATCTGAGACCATTCTCCAATACCAACAAAAATTCAGTAAACCTCAGCAAAGCCTTGGCCAGTCAGATGTAAGAAACAGTATTTGCATGAATGTTTTCCAATTACATAATACTTCCTATTATGAACATCCTCGCATGCATCATGTTAGACTGCATGTCTAAGTATGCCTGTCTGAAGCAATTTCTGGATTCTTGGCTAATTAGAAATGCAATACCCACTATATAACCCACCAACTAACTCACCAATCAATTCACTATACTTTGATTAATAACAATTTATGGTAAGCAAAAGGCTCTACCACTATACTACTGCTACATTCATTATTCCAATATTATAGCCACCTGATTTCTTCTTGCCAGCCGACAAACAGTGACACATCAATTTCAGTAGAGTTTCCCAATCAAACTTTGTATATAAGTCCTACAGCAACAATCACAATACTACAACTCAGATAAAACAAATTTAATTAGCTTGCCTGAATATGCCGAAGAAACTGAACATTTTTCTTCACTGAGAACGTTCTGCCAAACAGTTCTAAGAACTGGTCTCTAACATCACCAACAACTTTGCGCAGATCAACTGGTTTAAACCTAAGCATGAAAACAGCTCCTATATAGTGCAATATTCGTCATGTAATAAAACAAACCCTCCAAGAAGATCACTGCTGTCTGATTGCTGACTTAAGTTTAGCACAGTAAGATGATGACCTAAAATTTCAAAAATTATGAAACTAACATTTTATAAATTGCAGTAAATGTGAAAACTGCCACTGAAATGTACAAATAAGATAGACTACAAGACCAGGCCATCGGCATAATTGAATTACTGATGAAAATACCAAGTACCTTAGTGACTACCAGTACTAGAGTACTTCCTGAGCAATTATCAGGTTGGAGCATCCAATTATCCAACTCAGCCAGTTACTTCATATTACTCAACGAACGTAGTACAACAAACAGCTTAGAACTTTAAGTCAATGCAGACTTAACAAGAGACTAAACAAACAATTACAGATTGTTACAACATAATCAAGAGAAACTGAGATAACACTTGTGCCTTGTAGCCTCAACTTTGGCCTTAGGTAATAATGCATTCATGCAATAAATGAGATTGAACCATTTAAAGATACACCACAGAACAAAAATACCTGTCAATCTTGACAGATGTTGGACAGTTGATGTCTTTCCTGTTCCTGTTTCTCCAACTAATAAAACTGGTTCACCTTGTTGTACACAGACTGCTAGTTGTTCAAGTAACACCATAACATGGCGAGTAAGAGCGTGACCATGAGGACGTCCAAATTCCTTCAATGGTAACTTATCCGGCAACACAGATAGAGTTGCTCGACCAATAGTAACATGACTTTGAGAAAGCTCAAGACTTGGTTTCATATTTAAGCACACAAAACGTACCTACACAAATAAAGTTAGACTGCAAAAGTCATTAATTACCAGAAACTCTTTAACCTTGTCTGCATTAAATCCAAGCAAAGAACCAACTGCACAAGCAGCTTGTTGAAGTTCCTGTAATGTTGGTGCAGACACCAAAAAGCAGTCCATCACCTTTAATCAAACAATAAATTATAATTCACTATAGACACAACACTAGTTTTACATCCAGTTACATCTTGTAAGAGTGACACAGTCACAGTCATCACTTCCCCATCATTCTTTGAAGTCAATCTCTCACACAACTTGATTAAATCACTACCAAGACATATATCACAATAATCACAACAAATGCTACGTAATGTAGTCTTAATGTAGTCTAAAGTGTACCGTAGAGATAAATCTCGTCTCCGACTCAGAGATGGCATAGGCTGACTGTGCATTTCTGTTGATAGAAAGCAAAATATCTCTACCAGCTTAGTAGCTGACGTCCGCAAAGATGGAAATCGAGTCCCAATAACCTAGATAATATATATGTCAAACACAAATGCCTTCCAAAGGTTTGAGTTCACACACTTGCACAAGCTCATCATTGCTCATTGGTTCCAATACAACATGTGACCAACATGCATTTGTCTGTCTCATCTGAGTGCCCAGGTTTACACGACTGCTTCCAGCTGACAATGTCCTTTGAGTTGCTATTAATTGGAACCCAGGGGTAGCTTTCAGCGTTGCTCCATAACTCGGAATGTTCAATCTGCCTGTCTCCATAAGAGGAATCAGAAGTGACATCTAACATGCAAAAGTCTCCTTAAACCTATCGAAATAAGCACCTATAATTCAATGCCGCACAAGCTCTACTGGAGCAGAGTCAATATCTTCCAGTAGTATCCAGTAACCCTTCGTGACAGCCTGAAAATGACATCAATAAACTAATACAAAAAATAGAGACAATATATTTAACCCTATTACATGACTAAAGTTGTGGTATACACTCAAACATCTCTTATCCGGTTGTCCAAGATACAGGCACATCTGTATGCTGGGCACCCGTGAGAACGTGTGCAATCAGCTGTACATGTAATCATGCATTAGGTACTGTATTACACGTCTAAATGAAAAATGCAGCATGGATATACACGTACAGTACGTACATATTCAGTCTCGTGTAATCTAATTTTCACACGAGAAAGAGCTTTCAACACCATTCAAACTGATCTACTGCTTGTAAAATGTGTTTATCCTAGATATGGACAATTCTGAGATACGGACAAGAATAAGACATGAAGACGTTCAAGTGTCGTTCCATTAAGCACATCTAGAATACCAATTTCATTAATTCATTTAATGCCAGATTTAATACAGACGTGTCATGTAAACACCACAATATGTCTCACGTGCATACCAAGAATGCTAACAGTAAACAAGCCACACTATAATCTGATGTCAGTCACTTCGTATATTAAAACAAAATGCCTTCATATACAACATAAAATTTTAACATTTCAATTGCATCAGATATAGACACTATTCCATCAGCCAACAATAAAGATATTGACACACAATATTATGATACCTCGGTTAAGACACCAGGTTGCCAAAAAAACTCTCCAGGTCTGTCAGAGCACTGATACATCCCTATTAGTGACTAAAAAATTTCAACTCACAAGATAGTAAACCAGTAAACTACCCTGATAGTAATAGATTACCCTGCTATCTGTGTGACCACCAAGTTGAACTTTGAGAATCAAAGGATAGTGAGAGCGTCCTAACACTGCTGCCATACATTCCGCAAGAACAGTCTTGCCAGTGCCAACTGGCCCCTCCAGTAAAACTGCACATTTCTGTAATGAGATGGCAAGTGCCAAACTCCGGAGATTACGACAGGTAGACGGTGTCAGTACAAGAGAACCGTCTCCACAAAGCTATACATAAATGACACTAAAGTCAGTGAAACAAACAATGACCACAATTTAGCCACAGCATTATAAGATATTGTAAGAGCTCCTACACCAACTTTCTATTTAACTAGTAATGAAGCTGTGTTCTACTCGCTTCAGAGCTACGAGTGTATGTGCGTGAAGTTGTGTGTGTGTGTGTGTGTGTGTGTGTGTGTGTGTGTGTGTGTGTGTGTGTGTGTGTGTGTGTGTGTGTGTGTGTGCAGCGGGGTCGCGTAATAGGGGCTAGAGCGGGCTGAAGCCCCACCACTTTTTCGGGGCGTTTTCAAAATTTTTAATTTCAAAGACTGGAGCCGAAGTCTCAGCAGCGAGTCAGCCCCACCACTTTCTGCACCCACGCGACGCCACTGCTGCTGCTGCTGCTGCTGCTGTGTGTGTGTGTGTGTGTGTGTGTGTGTGTGTGTGTGTGTGTGTGTGTGTGTGCAGCGGGGTCGCGTAATAGGGGCTAGAGCGGGCTGAAGCCCCACCACTCTTTCGGGGCGTTTTCAAAATTTTTAATTTCAAAGACTGGAGCCGAAGTCTCAGCAGCGAGTCAGCCCCACCACTTTCTGCACCCACGCGACGCCACTGCTGCTGCTGCTGTGTGTGTGTGTGTGTGTGTGTGTGTGTGTGTGTGTGTGTGTGTGTGTGTGTGTGTGTGTGGTGCGATAGCTCAGTTGGTTAGAGAATCATCTTATAGAGTGTTTACATCCGGGACCTTGAAGGGTCGCAAGTTCAAGTCTCAGTGATGGCGAGCTATGGCATAATTTCCTTAAGCAAGAAACTAACACACATTTGCTTCTCTCAACTCAGGAGTATAAATGAGTACCTGGTCATTGACCGGGGACCTAAGCAGCCATCGGCTGTGACGTGACATCAGTCACTGGGGTCCTGGTAAGACTTCGGGTGCTCACACCACAGTAGGCTTCACAAGTTGGTGCTCCTGCAAGCGCCTGGCCCGGCTCCAGGAGTTTGCTAGCGCAGGCCCAGAGTTCCTGAGTAGCGCACAAGGCCAGCTTAACAGCTGGGGGCGTGACTTCTGAGAGGCAGCTCCTGACATTTAGGTTTAGATTTTTTAGGTGTGTGTGTGTGTGTGTGTGTGTGTGTGTGTGTGTGTGTGTGTGTGTGTGTGTGTGTGTGTGTGTGTGTATGTATGTGTGTGTAATACTACCTGAAATACAAATAAACCTAGACAAAATAAATTGTGACTACACTTACCAATGTCCTTGACTCCAACAAAGATCTTTGTATTGTCAAATGAATCCCAGCTATGCTGACAACAGGCAAACTAGGACTACTGTCAACCACCACCAATAGTTCGTTGTCTTGATTCAACTTGTGATGCCCACCTTGTCTCCAAAACCTATTGCTCTCTAGCAGTTCTTCAAAATCAACACTACATAAAAACAAATGTTAACTAAAATGTGTAATGATAATAAACTAAAGGCAATACACCTTAGATGATCAGCTTCGGCTTCATTAGAGATAAAATATGACCTGAGTTTTATCTTCTTGTCCTCCTGAAGATTGACTAATAGAGAAATAATTTCAATGGCATACCTAGAACACAGTATTACACACAAAATACAAAATATTATTAATTGTAAACAAATAAATGCAACAATTAACTTACCATCTGATATCTGATTCGCTATTTCCTAGCAGATATACCACATCACCCCAATCCCATATGTGAGACAGTATGTCCTTTGACAGCAGCAGCAACCTTGTCACAAATTAAGCATGTGTAGCATTGACAACATATAGGAAGCCAACGTCTTGCATGACTCTACCTGTATAATGCACGAATAACAGATGATGTCCTCACCGAGTCTTGCTGCTGATCAAATACATAAAACAATTAGAACCTAATCTGTATTGAAATGCACCACATGCAGAAAAGTAGCACATTAATGCCCATTATATGACATTAAAGTAGTTTGTTGAAATAACTGTCTGTAATTTCATAACTGCAAACATCTATATTCAATGACTGTCATTCGATCAACTATATCCATTATTGTATTTCAAATATGAAATTGACATGCCAGACTTCACCTGAGTTACACACATCCTTCTCAAAGGAAATGGCACGTCTTTAAAAGCTCGAGCAACAAACCTGACAGAAACTGCACTGTAGAATTTCAAATCTAGATAACCATTCCACGCAGACACACTCTGTAAGGTGAGGTGCAGCAGTAACAACGCCAGTAAGGTTCACGAGCAAATTTTCTTGCAGTTCTGCTGGTAGAGAGGAAACATCTGTTGTTGCAGATGCAACAGCCAACGTCAACCATTGACAGGCTTGTTTCACAACTTGCACAACGTCGTCAGACGAAGAAGACAACAACACCGAACCAATTGCACTCGAAATGTCTTCTGCCGCTCGAGAACTTATGAGCACAATTGACGACTAACAAACAGACGAACAACGTGATGAGAAGCAGCACAAACAGCAACTGACACAAATCAGACCACGTGTGCAACACAAGAGTAGAAGCATAGATTCACCTGACTTAGTTTATGCTTGCTCAATACGGAAAAAATACGTTTCTTCGATTCAAAATGCGATACGGCATTGTGAAGTCTCCAAATATCAGAACACTCCATCGATTCCAGCTAGACAGTAGCCCGTATAACCCACTCTCCTCGAGCAACAAGCTTGCTTCTAGGCAAGCAAGTCAGATAGAAAAACTCTAATGTCGTAGCTCAATTCCTCGAGCACTAAGATATAGATGTACAAATCATTACAATGTTGCAAACCTAGTTAGGTAGTTTATCTACTTTACCACGTGACTGGCACGTGCTTAGCGTGTGCTTGTGTTCCCGTACTCTGCTGGGCGCGCATCGTATCAGCAACATGTCTTGCAGTAGAGACAGCCCTCAGCCACCTCCAAAGCAATCAAACACTCTAGTACAAGTAGTGGAAGCGAGCGAAGAACAGGAAGAGATTGCAAAGATGAGCGAGCAAGAAGTGACCGAGACCGTAAGGTGAGCGACATCACACTCAACTGTTACGTATACGTAGTAGTTTGAATACACGGCTTTTCTATACTTGGAGTTTACTCTCTGTTTATATATCTTGTATTTTATACGTACTATTATCTTGTAAAACTGCTCTAGCTAGAAGCACATAATTACGTAATAGTAAATAATTCTTTAGTTATAAGGGTATGCTAGATTGGAGCTACATATAACTGCAGACTGATCATTGATACGTTATAAATGATTTGCTGATGCTATGGTTAAGTTTACATGTCTAGTAGAAACAGGTGTAGAAAAATAATAATATAATATAAGAACACAGGAAAACAAATTAGAAATACAAAGTCTATATGTTACTTTTCACCTTTAGTTTATCTCGTTGAACTGCTTTCGTGTATATATTTGAATACGTGTCCTCTCTGTACTTGAATGTTCAGTCTTATGTTATTATGTATTGTGGACCTTGTGGACCTGCTGGTTGTAGAGTGACCTTGTCTTTTAGTAGGTTGTAGTATTAACTAGTTGTATGGTATTTGTAGGTGGTGCCTCACGTTTGTGAGTAACAGGTCGCAGCAGAGTTTTCTGACTGTCTACTGAAACACCACACTGTAGATAGACAATAAGTATTTGTTGAACCCTGTCATGGAAGTAAACGTGCAAACTTCCTTGTAATTTAGATTACCGTAATTTATGTATATAGAAGCCTGGTAGGTAGTCGTCGTTATGCGATCGTGATCAGGGGGACTATTGAAATGTACAGTATAAGTATGCACTCAGTTCTGTCAGTCGGACACGGAAACGATTTTTTGAAGTAGGTCTTATAATGAAGTGTGGTTGTGGGGAGGAGAAATGAGGTTCGTGTACACACACACACACACACACACACACACACACACACACACACACACACACACACACATACCGAGACCTCGATATATAGCCTATATGACCACGCCCCTTTCTGTTGTGTGACTTGCTATGCTAGGCAATTACTGCTATTAGGGTGGCAGCCCACTAGACTTAAGATCATCTTGAATGAGCACTGTTATTGAATGCAGTCAATATACAATTGCCATAGAGTTTGTCACCTTAATTAAGCTAATGCTTTAATTTAATTTCTAAATCTATAAAAAAATTAAGAAACATACCACAGAATGGAACATGTATTTGATTTGTTACTTGCATTAAAATACACTACCCTAATCTAATTTGGGAAATGGACTGGTTTAGTATTCGAGGCATCATACTACACATATAATGAACATCATAAACAAAAGACAAAATCTGGCTGGCAACTTTTTAGGTAAAAAGGACTGATGAGTTTAAATGCACCTTGTTCCTTGAATATAGGTAATATTATTGTAACAGACACAACAACAGTTTATGATAAAATCAAAATGGTGAACTGAATACATAACTATGGCCAGCTGTTACAAAGGTTCTGGTATATTGCTTAATTAATGCATTTACGTACTACATGTTATTGGTTTATTGCTACATGTTATTGGTTTATTGCTGATAGCGATGAGGTCTATGTGGCTTATAAGTGTACTTCACTTCTGGAAGGATCATTATCTCATCCTAGTGACATAGTGGAGGCATCTTCTCTTGCAGTAAGTGTTGTGGGTCAAAGTAACTAAGTAATATTGTTACTGTTTACAATTTGTTTAGTCACTGTTATTGCCACCCTTGACATATGGTCTTCCTAATGCTATTCCTCAAGAAGTTATTACATCTGGTACAGTTGTATTATCTTTTTTGGTCAACTTCTTTATTAATTAATGATCATTAGTCAAGGAAATTTTGTCATGTTGTAGGTCATCTCACTGATTTGCAGCTGGAGGGCATTGCTTATGCTGTGAGTACATTATGTTGTGTTAGCACAAACAATTTCTGATGTTCCATGCTTTGTAAGCCTCTTGAGTCTCATCTTTTCTCTTCAATGCAAACTGTACTTGCATTTTTCCAAACCTTGTAGCAAGTTGGCCCAACATTCTTATTGACTAATTTAAGTTACTTTGTTTCAAGCAACAGCCTTTTCTTTTTACGCAATGGGTTGAGTTTATTCTTGTGTTAGAGCATGCAAAGAGTACCTACCTAGAGCAGCATTTCATCTTGATGTTGATAAGATGCACTGATGATGATATGTACATGCACATACATATATAAACTAAAGAATTGTACGTGTGTTTTATGTAGTGTCAACGCCATCAAATGATTCTTCCTAACAACACAAGAGCTGGTTTCTTCATAGGTGATGCAGCTGGAGTAGGGAAAGGCAGACAAGTAATAATGCTTGAATGCGTTTTATTTTTGGGGATGGTACCAGATGTTATTTACAGATTGCAGGAATTATATTTGATAACTATGTTCGAGGACGATTCAAACATTTGTGGTTTAGTATATCATCTGACTTGAGAGCAGATGCTAAACGGTTAGTAGTCTGTGTCACACATAATAAGTTCAATTATAAGGGGCTTCTTGTTTAGAGATCTAGAAGACATTGGTTGTTACATCAAAGTAATCAGTGGTTGTCAACAACTAGATAAGGGAACAAAGTAGGTTTATGAAGTTAGGATATGCTTGTAGTGCTTATACTAGACCATACCTAGCTGAAAGGCAGACTTTGCAGTAATCATAAATGATTCTAAAAATTTTGTCAAGCTTTGGTGCTTGACTTACGCAGACAACATAACACTAGTGTCTCCAAATGTTGCTGGACTACAACAAATGCTAGATATATGTACTACGTATGCAAATGAGCATCATCTGATATACAACACCAAAAAGTGTCGTGATTACATTCAAGCAGAGACGATGGAAACACTCTAGTGAATTAGATGTCTTTCTCAATGGCAATAGATTACCAAACAAGGCGGAAATAACACATTCGGGTGTCATCATGAATGATTGCTGTATGGTACAGAGCACATTGGAGGCTAGAAAAGAAAATTGTATGCTGCTGTGAATGGTGTCATTAGCCGACTTGGTGGAAGTTGTTCAAAAGATAGTGTGTGGATGACGATCATGGAAAGTCAACTATTTCCAGGTCTTGCATTTGGAAGTCATTTGTGGAATTTTGAACGAAGTGTAGTAGAGACGTCTGTTAACACAGCGTATCAAAAAGGTATTCGTCGTGGGCTTGGTATGAGACAAAGAGACTCTATAGCGGAAAGAATTTCAGGATTTGTTGAGGCATCTCTTACGATGAAAATACTAGAGGCTAAATTCCTTAAACGGGCCACAGAATCAAGAAATGAACTTGTGAGAGGACTGGCATTGCTAATAGTTAGACGTAGTTATCCTGGATACGGATTGGATATGGTAGATGGTAATATTTTTATGTGTTGGTTAAGTGATTTTGTGTGTTAGTTATGTCATTTGTCTACATGTGCGTTTGTTTTATGTTGCCCCTATGAGGGAACTACACCAGATGTGGTGTGATAAAAATATATTATTATTATTTAAATTTGATTTTTTAGCCTAAGTGCTTTTCAGCTTTGTTACATTCAACATTAACTGTGCAGAAGTAAATATCTGCATCATTTCTTGTTATATACCAATCTTTCTGTAGTATAGTTTAACTTGTTGGTTATGGCAGTTCTATTGCCTTGTTAAATTGTTATTTAACAGAATGTCAATTGTATACAAGGAGGAGCATGTGCCAAGTGGTGTGGCATGTTGTGCTTACAGTAACTTAATTTGATTGCAATTGAACAGCTATTTCTAAATGCATAAATCAAAGTCAAGCAAGAATGAAATTCAATCTTTGTTGGTTTATGAATGTTTTGTGTTAGGGTGTTTGGTCTTCCAGCTGATTTAAAGGACGGTGTGGTGTTTAGTACTTACGCCACGCTTGTATCGTCAGTGCAACAAGGTGAGATGAAATCATTAGATAATCTAGCTCTTATGTGATCTTCAGTTGTTGGACTATTGGAAATGACTTTATGAACAACTGTTTACAGGCATAAAGTTTATTGTTATTAGCCATTTGTTGATAAAATGAAGCTAAACTCATAACATTTGCTGATTGTTTGTGATGTTACAGCAGGTGGGTCACGACGTACTCGGCTTCAGCAGCTGATTGAGTGGTGTGGGGGACTAGAATTTAGTGGTTGTTTGATTTTTGATGAATGTCACCGAGCTAAAAACTACAATCCTGTAAGTCTTTGTGATGATGTCAGACACTCTTGCATTGTTATGTTGGTCATGGTGTTGTTTGTTATGTTAGAATAACGAGAAAACCAGCACAAAGGTTGCAGTTGCTGTGTCAACATTGCAAAGGTAATGCTGCATCCATATTGCTTCTTTTCTAGACATTTTCTAGCATCAAGGCTTGTTTTAAGGCAAGGTGTGTCTTGCTTTCATATTATAGCGATATCTAAATCATTATTCTGTTTATACAAATTGCCAAAATCAAAGAGTTAATGTCTTCTGAAACATTGGATTGATGAGATGACCTTTTGATAATCTTGCAGATTTTGTTCATAAGACTGTGATTTGCAGAAATGAGAATTGAAATGACTTCTGTTGAAGTATTTGTCTTTGTACATAGTAAAGAGTACAGTTTAGCCAGTTTAGCCTGGTACTATACTGTTGCCACTTCTTACATCAATGAAGATTATATACTATTATACCATGGTCACGTGACATGCGACCAGTCACAAGCACGTATTGAAGTGGTGTATATGACTTATTGTGCAGCAAGTATGCAATAAGTTACTTCCGGTTATTATCGCACTCACACTTATACTTACACGTCACTTCATCATGGTATAAATAATTTATCGTATAATTAGCTTGCTATATGGCTGTTGTCAGCACTCTGAGCAAGGTTATAGCCCTCGGCTTTACTTTGGGTGATAACCCCACCCCTCACGCTGGTAAAACCATATAGCATGCTAATCATATGATAACTGGGCCTATACTTATGTAAGTTAAAACCAAGACTCAGGTTACAGTTGTGTTGGTTGGGAAGGTAGTGTTTCTACCTTCTACATCTAGCCCATATACATGTAGAAGGATAGTATGTCTATTTGGTAAGGTCTAACAAGAAAAAGAAAATGATGGGAATCTTGCACATGTTGATATAGAACTTTATCTCACTAAGATTTTTTCACATTGAAACAGTTGTTTTTTACTGTTGCTAAGAAGATATTCTACCTTTTTGCAATATTTCATGTCAAGTATGCATGAATTAATTGTTCATTTGTGATTGTGAATTGTAATACTTGCACAGTCAGCGGGTTACGTAATCATTCCATTTATTTTATTTTAACTATTGGAATGCTTGCTGTTTACAGAGGTACAAGTGTCATTTAATAGACACTGTGAAGTTGTCAATAATTTAGTAGTTGTATACATCAAAATTTATTTCTATACTTGTAAAGCATGAGGCCGTGGCAGCTTAGTTTAGCTTGTTCGTCTGGATCTTGTGAGGTAACATACAAAGGAATGGTTATAGTTGTCCTTTGTACAATGTGGCCACTTGTTCAGTTGGTTTTTGTACTTATTGACATTAGGATGCTGCCCAAGGCTAGAGTTGTTTACTGTAGTGCTACTGGAGTTTCTCATGTGAAGAATATGGTATGTACAGTGTATATATTCAATGGCTAGTTCTAAAGTCAAGGAAAGGAGAACTGATAATAGAAACACACCGAGTTTTCCAACATACTGTTCTAACTTATTTGAATATGTCATTTGTGCATAACACAATATTCATAATTCTGCTATTATATGATTGTCTGTGAGGGCATGGCTATAATGTCTTTTCAACATGACTGACTGTGAATCTACATACATAACAAATACAGAATACAAAAGTTGGATTGTTTATTCTTGTGTTTGTGGCAGCAAATGGTATGATATATTTGCTTGTGAGCAAGATACAGTTATAGGTTATGAAGAGCTGTCTCTGTAGAATGTATCACTCAGCTGTTGCTGTGTTATGTAGGCATTTATGGAAAGACTTGGACTTTGGGGTGAAGGCACAGCTTTTAAGTGCTTTGATACTTTTTTGGAAAGCATTACAAGGAGAGGTCTTGGTACGTGATGCTTGTGGGTTGTTCACTACTATCATACTATCATATTATAGGTGTTTAAAGTGTAACCCATTATTTCGGGTTACCATCTTGGTATGAAACAAAGTACATATTATTATTATTATTATGTCGTGCTCAACCAGATCAGTCTGGTCTGGTTTGTAAAGTCTATTACAAGTACCGGAAGCAAACCCTGCTTCAGAAGTACTTAGACCATCATGGCTGTCTAGAAAGAAGACATGAATTTACGAAGGATCCGAGTAGATCCCAGAAGCACTGTTTTCTGTAAGTGCTGCAGGTTGTGATGACCTGGAATAATGTCCAGCCACCGTGCAATACCTGTGTGTACTGTGCCCAAAGCTCCCAAGACCACCAGAACCACCAGTGTTCGACAATGCCATGTGCGGCTTATCTCCACTCGCAAGTCGTTGTAATTCGCCAACTTCTCAGCATGTTTCCTGCCAATGTTGCTATTATGTGTCATGCTCAACCAGATCAGTCTGGTTTGTAGAGTCTATTACAAGTACCAGAAGCAAACCCTGCTTCAGAAGTTATTATTATTATTATTATTATGTGTTATTATGCCCCTCCATGATGGGCAAGTGGGGTCTTTACCCCCATCAGGGCGCCCACTAACCCAGCAGGTGAGTCCAGCAGGGTACATGTTTCTGTGTGGTCCACACAGGCAATCAATGACTAGCCAATTCGATATAGATTGCAGGCATTACGGTGATCGCGAACATCAGGACAGCATGCCTAGTGGATATCAATGACCTCCAGGAAAGCACTGAACGTCATTGTCAATGGACCGTTCGCCAGACCACAGAAACTCCCCAACAACTGAAACGAGTCATAGTCTCATGGATAAAGCTAGAGAAACATGAGAGAGAAAGACAGACAGTTTCATAATTTACTGCAATCAGTGGGGTTTGAACCCCGAAACCATGGAGTGGTAGCCATTTTCATTATTATTATTATTGTGGGCTTATTATTATTATTATTATTATTATTATTATATGTGTCGCTATGCCCCTCCATAATGGGCAAGTGGGGTCTTTACCCCCATAATATTATGTGTCGTTATGCCCCTCCATAATGGGCAAGTGGGGTCTTTACCCCCATCTGGGCGCCCACCAACCTGGCAGGTGAGCCCAGCGGGGTACATGTTTCCGTGTAGTCCATACGGCGATCAATGACTAGCCAATTCGATATAGATTGCAGGCATTACGGTGACCGCGTACTCGATACAGCATGCCTAGTGGATATCAACGACCACCAGGAAAGCACTGGACGTCATCGTCAACGGACCGTTCGCCAGACCACAGAAACTCCCCAACAACTGAAACGAGTCATAGTCTCATGGATAAAGCTAGAGAAACATGAGAAAGAAAGACAGACAAGTTTCACAATTTACTGTTGTCACTGGGGTTTGAACCCCCAAACCATGGAGTGGTAGCCATTGTCGCTAACCACTAAGCCACGGCGGTGACTATATATTATTATTATTATTATTATTATTATTATTATTATTATTATTTCTAAGGACTGTTTGTTGGGTGTCAGTGGGATTGGTTGTTTTAGTGTAGCAATGGGTACAGTAATGTGTATGTGATACTGTGATCATTGTGACTGAATTTGTTGTTTCAGGTGCTGCAGAGATGCTTGCAATGGAGATGAAAACAAGTGGCATGTTTGTGTCAAGAGGACTTAGTTTTAAACACACTGAGGTCAATATTGAGCACTTCTTATGTTTTGTAGATTGTCAAACTGTAGTGTCATGTTTGTTAAAGTTTGAAACGATTGAAGTGAAACTGACAAAAGAACAAGAGAAGCTATACAATACAGCTGCACACATTTGGTAAATTATATACTGTAGTTGTTGCATCTGGCATCTTTGTAGGTGCAGCTGTATGTGTGTAATGCTGCACATTTATGTTTGGCCTAGGAATGAGCTGCGTAAGTCACTGGAACATGCCCAGAAGCGAACTAATACTGCATCCAAGTCACTTAATGCAAGCTTTTGGGGTGCCCATCAAAGATTCTTCAAGCAGCTATGGTACATGTATTGCAATTATTGATTATATCTTGTTTTCTAAGATATCATGATAACATGTAATCAGGCTACACTACACCTATACCGGTAATTATTGGTATACATGTATTTTGGCATGTGGTGACTAGAATCAACAAATGATCATACAGTACTGTACTGATCGATATGTGTATGACGTTTAATGAAAGTGCCCCAAAATGTTTAATGATTATTGCATTTAATTAATAAACAACTGCTACAGATCCATGGCAAATTGGAGTGGACATTTGGTAGATTACTGTAATAAATAAATGATAAAAATGGATTACTACTTGTTGTCATGTATACTCTGTTTGTGGTAAACACATACAGTCAGTTTGTGCACAGGTAATTGCACACAGTATACTTGTAGTTATCAGGTGACATACAGTAGTATGCCATGTATTGAAACACTTCACTTAGTAAGGTTGCTTTACTGTATAGTTGTCAAACAATGCCACAACAATATTAAGTAGCTGTTTGATCGAGTTATGTGGTGTGATCATATGCATTCATTAATTGTGTCTTATAGCTTAAGCATGAAAGTGCCATCTATTGTAAGTGAGACCAAGAAAGCACTAGAATCTGGAAACTGTGTGGTTATTGGATTGCAAACAACAGGAGAGGTGATAGTTATCTTCTGTTGCACTTCATTTATTGCACATTTAGATCTTTGTTTATTTACCTATTAGGCTAGTATGGTTTCTGAGATGAAAACTAGTGGTGGAATGGTGAGTGGGTGGGTGTCAATAACACAAGAAATTCTTGAGCGATTTATTACAAGTTTCTTTCCAACAGAAATGAAAAATGAAGTAAGCATACATACAATATATAAAAAGAGTAATGTATGAAGGCTATTCAATTGACACGTTGATAATGTGACTTTCGATTAATTCTTTATATGATACACTTGCATCTATCATCATCAATGAAGTGCAATGTTGCTGTAGCTTTGTAGAAGTTTCTTCAGTAGTCAAATATAAATCTAATATATTAAGGTCTATTTGCTTGTCAATCTTCGTGTCATGATTGACTGTAATGTGACTACCAGATGCTACAGATAGGGTATATAACTTTGAAGGAAAATCCAAGGTATCATGTATACAGTTGTTTTGCTCAGAAACAACGTCAGGTAGATCTATTTGCTAGAGTTGCGATGTTGGTTTATCCCAACTTCAATAAGACTAGCTATGATGCTCTGAAAACATACCATACAGTTTAGTTGGCAAGCTATTTACACCAACACACCAACACATCTCAGGTAACTACATTATTACTGGGCCACCTCTTTGGCTAGTAATACACAGTTGGGTTTAGTTTAAACATTCAATCATTATGCCATTTTATGTGGCCACATATTGATTTTGCTTTTGTTTAGTCAGATACTTATCAAGACCAGTGGTGTGTAACAGCCAAGAAAATGCTGTTGGACTTCACTAAAGGTTGCAACTTTCCTGCTAGGTTAGAGCAATGCAGATGCTGCATACAACACTTGATGTAGTTAACAAGTGTGTGTGCATTGTGCAAGTCCTTTAGATGACATCATTGACAAACTGGGTGGGCCATCTCAGGTGGCTGAAATGACAGGTCGTCAAGGGCGAATTGTAAGAACAGCTAGAGGGTTGAAATACGAGGTTCGAGAAATTTGCCCTGGTACAGGAATGGAGAGTTTGAATATCAAAGAGGTTGTGTTTCATGTTCTTATGTGTACGCATAATATGCACGATGGCTACAGTTATGTGTTGGCGCCTTTTAATTAAGTTGTGTAGTTAAAAGGCAGTTGTAGTATATGAAACATGGAGGGTTCATGCTGTATTATATCTAAAATGCATGTTTATGCTAACAACTGCACTGACATGGTGGCAAACACAACAGGAAGCAAGCTGCAATGATGTTGTTATGTGTATGTTGATATTTGTCTATGCCTTTGTTATGGACTTATCCTTTACGATAATGTAGTAAACCCTTATCTGATATTAAACAGTGTGTTTGCTGTTTGTGCTAACACAGTATGGTGCTAGAGACTACAACTTGTTGGCAGTTGAGTTGTTGTTTTTGATGTCGATAACTGTGGCTTTGTTGTTGTTGTTGTTGTTGTTGTATGGTGATTAGTACTGTTTAATGTTAGTTTATGTAACTGTTATAGTTTTTGTTATCTGTTGTTTAGCAAAGGTGAACTGTGATATAGTGTTTGTTTCTTGAGCATCTAGTATGTTGAATTGCACAAATGGCAATAGCAGTACAAATTCTACTAGTAGAGTAATCTATTACCTCACCATTTATGTGCTGCGCATGATTCTCTCCCTGCTGCAAGCATGCTGTTCAATTATCATACAATTAATGTGTATTGTTTCTTACATATGCAAGTGTATTTTTGCTGTATACAGAGGAATTGTTTTCTGAATGGCACAAAGCTAATAGCTATTATCTCAGAAGCTGCCAGCACAGGCGTGTCACTCCATGCAGATAGGAGAACCACAAATCACAAGAGACGAGTGCACTTAACGTTTGAACTGCCATGGAGTGCTGATAAGGCAGTCCAGCAGCTTGGACGAACCCACCGTTCCAATCAGTCGAGGTACAAACTCATCAGAATGTTGTATGTCTCATGCTTGAGTAGCAAAGAGTTGTGTCTGGTTGTCAGTGCACCGATTTATAAATTGGTCACTACAAACCTGGGTGGCGAGAGAAGATTTGCTGCAGCTGTTGCTCAGCGTCTGCAGTCACTTGGTAAATCTCAATACACGCGTTTTGTCTGTCTAATGAGACTAAGAATGTGGAATCTGTTTGGATACTTGTTGTAGGCGCTCTCACACAGGGTGATAGACGAGCAGCCTCTGCTGTCAATTTGTCGGGTTTTAATTTTGATACACCATATGGCAGGACTGCATTACAGACTGTTTATGAATCAATATGTGCGGTGAGTTGTAGTGTGATCAAATAGAGCAGATTGGGTTGATAACAGACATGGTCTCTGAACAGTCTCGGCTCTCCCCTGGTGTCCTTTTGTCTTCAGTCACCTCTAGGGTTTCCCAAGCAGCGGGCTTGTCAGTCATGCAGTTTACTCAAACCTTGCAAGTACCTGATAAAATCACTTGTACAAACTCAATAATACTGGCACCACAGTCTTTGTGTTTTTGTTGTTATGTGATCATGCAGCAATGTCTTCATCAGATGGGTCTCCTCTCTGACTCTGATATTGATCTAAAAGTGCGAGACAGAGATGCTGGTGACATTGGCAAGTTTCTCAATAGAATCTTGGGGTTACAAGTTATCCACCAAAATCTGGTATCTTCTCATCTTTTCTCATGATGCACTAATGTGTGCATTCGTTAATGCAGCAACATCATCTTATTAGACCTTCTCGTACTTTTGTGAAACAGCAAAGATGACTATTGATGTGGCCAAACAGGAAGGAAGGTATCATTTAGTTTAGCTTTTGCTGCCCATTAGTCACCTGTTTGTTATATTATATTATAGGTACAATGAGGGCGTCACTGATATTGTGGCTTCATCTGTAAAACTTACTCAGGAACCTCAATTTGTTTTCCAAGAAGGACGACTGACTCATCAGAAGACTAAGTACTGTAGCATAGAAATTATGTACCTGTTGATTGTGTTTGTATATAACTAATTGACTGCCTATACTGCTGTAAGGCATTTAACTGTGCTAGTCGATAGAGGCGTGGATTATCCTTCTGCTGCTAAACTATTGGAAGGGGCACAAGGCAATGACAGTGGTTTCTACTGGTCAAAAAAGGAAAGACGAGGACAGCGGCTGCATCTCCTAGCAATTCAAAAACCAAATGCACCCCATCTCTTTCAAATTGTTCGGTAAGTGAAATATGTCGTGATTGTTGTAAGGAACATTGTGCAACAGTGAATTTTGTATGAATTCTAGACCTAACACTGGGAAGTCTCCTTTTGAGGAGGAGAAAGAAGAGCTCGTGCAAAGATATGTTCGTATATCATCCACTGATGCAGCACCAGGATGGAACAAACAATATGATATGACATTAGAGAAGTGCATACACGGGGCTAACTGCCAATCTGCAAACAAATGTCGAGGTGATCACTTGTTTTGTTCCCTCTTCTTCTACTTGGTATTAGATGATGTATGAATTGATATTGTAACAGTCGGTAGCAGGACAACTGAAATACATCTTCTCAGCGGCGCTCTTATTCCCATCTGGTCTGTATTGGAATCTACGCTTTATCGTCATGCAGAATCTCTCCATCTAACGTAGGTCATCTTAATCCACGATGTTTCCTATAGCAACACTTGTTTTCTTGCAGAAAGAATGAAAGGTCACTTCGAATTGTTCGATTGCAGCTAGACAGTGGACAGAGGATAATTGGAGTTAGATATCCACTCCCTCTGATAATAGAAGTAGCATCACAGCTGAAACAATTCTCGGTGAGTTGAAACTATATAGTAATTAATTAATTAAATTAATCAGAGTAGTTGTGACTCTGTCTTACTGTGTTGTTGAATGCTTGTTGTGTTGAACTAGCATGCTCTACTTTCCAGCAAAGAGAGCAATGTAGCTGAACGTCCTGCAGAGGTCATAATAGAGCCTGAATCACCTGTTGTTCCTAAATTTCTCTCTCGAGCAACCACTCTACCTGTAACTATACAGAAGTTCTTCTTTTCAAGCAAAAATGGTTGTCAGAACGAAATTTCACCAGCAAACGTTGATGTTACATCTGAAGTCAATAGTAGGCACGTGACCAAATCATTGACTAGTCATTCTCTGGGACGAAAGCGACCAAAGTTGCAGGCTAGTAATGCAGCAGGTCACAATACCTTGAGCATTGCTCATGCCTTCCAACAGAAGCCGAAACGAAAACCTGACTGTACAGATGAGAGTGATTGTGAAAAGCAAGGAGTTCCCTATGAAAAATCTCAGTGTCCAATATGTCAAAAAACATTTACATCCTCTGTATCTAATTTGGACATAAACAGACACATCGATGATTGCTTGAAGAGAGTCTAACTACTGCCATTTCATGTTTTTAATAATATCTGGCAAGAGGCGTTTTATATGTCAGATTAGCAAAACAATGAACTATTGTAACAGACACAAAGAGATAATAACGCTATTGTTGTTACGTCCCCAGCACAGACGTCAATTCTAATAGGTAGGAATTCACACCTACGCACGCTCCCTTGCACGTGCTGCAAAAAAATTTGCGACAAGCAGCGGTGCGAATCAAACAGGAAAAACGCTCCCCTCTATTTTTGCGCAAACACGTGATCCCGAGGGAAATCCCCACGGCACACCCGACAGTTCACATCAAGCCGCAATTACAATTGTGCGTCATTGGCTACCACAAAAGTGACAAAGAACGGCGGAAGTATTAGTGTTACAACAGCGTGTGGCACACAAATGCCAGATACTTTTGCAGCAGACCAACGCAATCAGGATCGGTGTCTAGCATTAGTCGGTCAAACTGTGCTGTATTTACAAAGCGAAGCTCTACATCTTGTAAAAATACAACAGTCTCTTTTGTAGCCTTCTCTTTCTATGTACATGCTCACTACAACTAGAATTTACCAACAAAGTACATACAATAACATAGCTTCTTACATATCAGTCTATATTACAGCCAGCCCTGTAAAAAACCTCGATCCAATCTCCCAGATTGACTCTGGTATCATGGCAGAAACCTAATGTTTATGCTCATTACTCATCACCACTTGCGTCAGTAAGCAATCGACTGTCAAGAGTCCGGCTTCACAAGAAGCAATGGAACAGGCCGCCGAATGTCGGGCGCACTGGCATACCTCTGAGAGCAACACAAGCACGGACTCGAGCCGAACGGCGAGAGCAGTGCCGACGAGGGATGATGAGCAGAGGCCAATGGCAGACCGGGTGACGTCGGAAATACGTAAGAGAAAGCGCTGATAGAAGGCGACGGAATGTGCAGAGGTGACGGACTATGAAGGAAAGAAAAAGCCGAGTGCTCCTTGCTGAAACCAGGCGGTGGCATCAGACCGGGAGATGGTCGAACGCCGTACAGTTGCGTAGCAACATCTGGGGTGACAAGAAGAGTTGGCATGGACGAACACCGGTCTTTCCTCGCTAGAGACTTGGGCTTTCGCTTCGGCCGATATTTGTACTCCGGGTGGTCTCTCATATGCTGTTCTCTCAGCTTCTTGGACTTCTCCACGTACGGGGTCTTGTCTTCTTCTGACAGCTCCCGCCATTCGGCACCCAAACGCCGACTGATTTCCGAGTTGTGCATCTTGGGATTTTCTTCAGCGATTTTCTTGCGCTTGGCGCTTGACCACACCATGAAGGCGTTCATAGGTCGCTTGATATGGTCCATGGTCTTGGCCATCGTCGTTACGGGTGCTTCTCGCTTCCTCCTTCGCACAGTCGACCGTCACGAACGAGCGTTTCGGCCGTCTGCTGTTTCCTGCGTAGTGGCAGACGTAAGAACGGAGTAGGCGCTAAGTGTGCTACGAGTATGTCTCCACAGGAAGTAATTAATCTCAAAGACAGCATGCGTCTCAGTTTGCTCTTGGTGTTATCACCTACTACTTTTATCGTTTCAATCGCATCATTCAGCCAATCAGAGATCTTCATCGAGGGGCGCGCCCAACAAATACGTTGCACGTACAATGATTGAATGGTTTTATTGACGTCAGAGAAGGCGTGCCATGCGTTCTTTACATTGTACAAACGGTCACCCGCAGCGAGGTGTTCATCAGTTCAATAGGGATACATACACAAAAGACAAAGCGCACCAAATCGCAATGGCTTCTTGTTTTACGACGAGGCAGTGCGCTCAGAGTGAATGACACAGCAGTGTGTTTAACTGCCTACGCCTGACTCAACCTGTGATTCCAGTGAGAATTGATGGTCGAACAGCATGCGTATCCACGTCTGTCTGACAAAATCACACAGACCACATTGTTTCAATTATACACTGTAATTGTCCTTTCTGCAAAACTGGTCCCGCTTTGACGCACACACATGCAAACTACCTGGAATCATTAGTGTTACAGCTTCTGTTCAGAGACCTTTATTCATCTGCTAGAGACACACCTACACCACAGATGCTCTATTGCGAGGTACATAGTTGTTGCACTCAATGTTTTGTTGTCATTGAAGATAGTTGATGACGCAAAATGTGAAATCATGTTAGCTGATGGCTAGAGCAAAAGCCTCATGTAGCAAAAGATAAAATTTGTGTGTACATATGAATGAGGATTCTATAGCTTCATAAGGAAATTTGGAATCTTGTCCTAACCTCTGCACTCAAATTGATTAACATTGTAGACATGCAGACCAGCTGTACAACAACCTGTAGCAAGCATACTGGACATATCATCAAAAGCAACATCTTGAGGGCAATGTTGATCGGATTAGAGGCAAGTACATTAGACAACACCACATAACGAGTTGTATCCTGAAATGGGACAACCATGTTCAAACAGAATCTAGTAAGTTCTATTCAGGAATGTTTCCCTTTCACTGCTAGCCCAGCCAAGTAAAAACATTTGAACCTCATGTAAACAGGGTCACTCGATTTACAGTTGATCTCTCCAATCTATTTAGAAGGTATATGGTGTAGCAAATTGGATAGAGCCTGGCTAGAAATCAGAACCCTGCTAAGGACAAAATTCTATTCAGTCGAAGCAATTGCACTATTCAATGTACCTTTGTTTATAGACATCAGACCAGCTCTATTAATTGTTAAAACATACCCATAGGTTCTTCTTATAGTGACTTACTCCATAATGGTCTCAACAGGTGTAATGTTGATTTTTCAACAAGGAAACTATGAACTTGCCTATAAACCCTGTTGGTGTCACCCTACTAATATCCTGATGTTGTATAACCCTTCCTGTTCCAGATGGTATGGTGATGACTGAAGTGACTGCAGGGTATGGTGTGAGAATACAACCTGAGTGATTAAAGTGGTAAGTGTATGACCAAAACCTGCTAAAATATTCAACTATGCTGCTGTAGGTTCCTTTAGTTCTACAACAAAACCTGCCATTGGACCAACTGGATTTCCAAAATGGAAATCAAAGTTAATGGTATTCACTGTCATAGTGGGTAGTACAACGAACTGAATGTAATGTCAAATCATAGGTTAATAGAAACATGTTGTCCCCACTAGAGATACAACAAGACTCATTTGTCTTTAGACTCATCGGGCACTTTGACATTCCAGTAGTACACTATTTGGAAGGCCAAGGTTCCATTCAAAGTAGAGCTGATGATAAATGAGAAAAGAATAAGAGCATCGTTTACTTCTTGAAGAGTGGTGAAGATCCGAGCGAGGGTTCCTGCCAGATTGAGGAACGTTGTGATTGCAGACAACTGACCAGTGTTTCCATTCTTGTAGTTCGCCCAAACCTGGAATGACTGTCACACAACATGGAATGAGCAGTTAGATGGAGAGCTTACTGTATTACACAATGACAAAAACATTAGGTAGGCAAAGCACATATCTAGCTATGGTATAAATTCCTCAATAATCACTTTACAAACAGCATTAATTAATTAGTAAAATAGCCGAATGATGTTACAGTTAGATAGTGGCAGCTGCAATGACCACAAGATGGTAGCAGAAATCACATTATGCGCCAGTCTGAGCTAAAACTTAGCTGATAACATTTTGTTTGACCAGTGAACAATCTTGCTGATTTACAATTATGTTTATGCCTGCACTATGCAAGCTCCCTACAGTCACTAGTGACTGGGTTTTTGCATTGCCATGATAATTTCAACTTGGTTGTGTCAGTGTGACCTACTTGTGTACATTTCATGTGTACAACAAAACTAGGCATGGGCTGTACGAGATCTGTCATTAATGATCATTGTAACAGTGACAGTCAAACTCATATGAAAGCTGTTTACTATTAATTAATTAAGTCTTAGGAATTCACATCTGGGTCTTACTCAAACAGACTCTAATGGAGTCATTATTGCCATCACAAGTAGAAATTTCCAGACACACTAATGGTTTCTGTATTATCTCGAACACTCCTTTTCCTAGGACTCAAGAAAGCAGGTATAGGTAGTTGTTAATTAAGAGTACACACAAATGCAGCAAGACAGGCAAACTGGGTATTGGGTATGCCATAATTGTGCACAACGGTGAGGGCCAGACTCGGGCAATTGTAATATCAGAGGTTTTATAGCATGCACAGGCAACTGCCTGCATTTACTTTTTACATACGAGAAGTCCTTTCAGGAACAAGTCAGTAAAAGCAATAGTTCTATTAATTCTACAAATGGAATATTTGTTCCACTGATATGGAAGACTGGATCTGCCATATCACACAGCTTCTTACAGTTGAGCTCAATTAGATATAGACTACCTCACACAGATGTCACACAGTCCCTTGAATTCAGGTGGAACAGCAAACCTAAAATTTACTCGAATTGCCTCCATGGCTTTATTTATGCCTGTCAGTTGACCAATTTACTATACAAACAACCACAACTAAAGAAAAGTACTCCTATAATAATGGTTGTATTGCAAGATAACAACTATAATTTTCAATTACTGTCCATAACGACATGGAACTAATCACTCATTTACGTAATTACATAAGTATCAAAGTGATCCAAAGAAGATGGACACACCCTTTTACGGCTTAATTAAGTGAAAGAAACTATAGCAGTATAACAAATACACTTTTAAAGGACATTTCACAAACATTTAACAATAATTTATAGTTTAGCAACAATTATACACAAAATACCTTGCTAAACGTCATAACAGGAATGGTAGTAGCTTGAAGGTTTATGAGAACTGCCATAGGTGTGATACCAGAACCCAGCAGATATGTTATGAAAACATATATTGGAAGAGACATTGCCGCACAGAGTTTGTTGTTGGTATAGTAGAAGTACATCACAACTAGCACCGCACACTGAAGGGAAACAAAGAAAGACTCACCCCATGTGCTAAAAGAGACAAAACACATATGAAGTTAGTTTTCATTGTAGCGGCATCAGGACAATTCTTTTGATGTGAAATACAACATGCCCTCAGAATTAGACCTTGAGAAGACGCCTTATCAGCAAACAACTCAGTAAACATAAAAGAGGACTTACAACATCATATTTACTAAACCTCTGGAGATTACCACTCCTAAATACATTATTCATTGCATAATAAATGTCACATTTATGTACCATATTTGTACAAATAGAGTAGACTCAACCCAGTCTCACTCCACCTTATCATCCATGAATTGTCAATCCTCCAACAGAGCGAGCATGACATCACTCTTGCTCTGCTGAGGATAGACAATCATCTGGCTCTCACTCCGCTGAGGGTTGACAATCCAGAATGACGACGGTGGAGCAAGACTGAGTCAAGTCTACAAAGAGCCATGGATTCTATTTTTTTAATCATGCCGGACAGTGGGGTATGGGGCTGTAATAATTCCCTCTGCAGTCATAATTGGTGTGGAAGGACCTGCTAAACCAGTATAAGCACCCGTGTGGGAAGTATTTACTAAATACCAATTATAACCTCAGGGGCAGTCTTTTGTACATGACTTCTGGTTCTTACCTTGCCATCACCCTCGCTATCCTTTCAGTTCACTTCATTTAGTTGGGAAGATTCTGTCACTGACCCAGTATGTGAGCAATCCAACAGTACCTATGTCTTGTATGCACCTAATGAATAGATGTTGCATTTCCTTTCAAGTATCCATAAAGGAAATCCCTCATTAGAACCAAAATATTCTCAACGTATTCATTTCACTATTTCTAATCATAAAGTGTACTTGTCAAAAGCACTTTGTATAAAACAATTTCTACACATGAAGTTAAGGGCCTGATCTCTACATTGTACATGGTATCTTCTGCTCTTTTGTGCTTTTACTGGGCACTTATGGATTTTCCTTTACTCCAAAGTGTACTAGGTGAAGCAAAAGACAACAGCTGTAGTACTTATGGTAATACCTCTGCAACAGGATCCAATTGTAGCTGTCACGAGATCCCCATTATCTTTCTTTCTGGTTTCTGGTTTCTTCTGGCTTCTTTAAATTAATTTTGTTGATCATAGTCTTCCAACATATGCTTACATCAACTCTGCTCTTTGTCAGTAGAGTACTGTACTGTGCTCATCTTATAATTATTATAAACAAATCTTCAATTTTTGTTCTTGTGCACCCAACATCTTGTTACCATGGACGTTTGGCCACTTTGATGTACTCAATGTCTGTGTTTGCTGTGTGTGTGTGTGTGTGTGTGTGTGTGTGTGTGTGTGTGTGTGTGTGTGTGTGTGTGTGTGTGCGTGCGCACGTGTGCATGTGTGTGTGCATGCGTGTGTGTGCGTGTGTAGAAGAACAAAGTGCTTTCACAAACTGATCAATAGTTACAAATAAATATTCACTATAGCAAAATTCACATTTCATATAAACTAGTAAGAATCCAACCACATGTTAGAAGTAGATAATTAGGATAGTACAAAACAACAAAATGCTATGAATTAACTCCAAAAGTACTGCGTTCTACTTAGTCCAAAATAGGCTGGAAGTCATTAATGACCATTTGTATTGTAAATCAAATCCATCTAGTTTCTATGGTATATGGTAAGTCACCCCAGTTTTTACCATTAATTAGTTAATTACTTAATTATAACGTTTGGTCACCAACTTACATACAAATTACAGCACATAAATTCACATCCAATACATACTTGTTAGACCTAACAGCACAAAATTATAGAAAATTCTTAGCATTACCTGAAAGGGTAATGATTGGCAATGTTGTATGTCATTGTGCATGTAACTGCCATCAATTCAAGCAAAAAGGAAGTAAGACTGAGACCTCCCACACTGCCAGCATTATAAATCTTGATCATCTGCGGCAACTTCACTACGTATACAGTCACGACCTCTACACCACTTGCAACACACAATGTTGTACACACATTTTACCCCCTGTTGATCCTAGAATGACACCATAACCTAGAGCCCGGCTAATAAACATCTTCCAACATTCAACTAGATTCGAAAAAAAAACAATAAATTTTATTGTCACTTCTCAACATAGATAAACATAACATCCATCTCACCGTGAAAAAAATCGAACTGTAGAAAGAACTGCTCGTAACAGTGACGAGGCAGAAAGAGTAAAACGAGACTTTCGAATAACGTCGCCATGGTGCCACTCCCACATAAGACTAAAGCGCGCGCGCACAAGACTGTTGTGTACTATTGCGCTGCGCAATACGGTAATGAGGAGCTCGAACGGCGATGAGTAGACGTCAGACGCCAGAATGCACTGGAACGCTGTCTAAACTCAAAGTGCACTTGATAGTATTTGCACTCGGTGTGTCGCTGTACGTCAACAGTCTGCACGGAGATCTGCTTTTCGACGACAATGAAGCCATAGTGACAAACAGAGACGTCAGGTAGACCGTCTGCATCGCGTACACCTTTGCTTCGCAATGGTTTTCAACGAGTCGCCGCATGTTTGCCGTTACCGTGTGGTTTGCTCGGATTTGCGAAATACATTGTCATAGTTAATATGACGGAGAGCAGAACGACTAATTTTCTTTGTGATGTGCTTGCTTGCAGACCGTCGACTCCGTTGAAGCACGTCTTTCTAAATGACTTTTGGGGCGTTCCGATCAGTCGAAACGACTCGCACAAGTCCTATCGCCCTCTCACCGTGCTCACGTTTCGCTGGAACTTCGCGCTGCACGGGTTGCATCCCTGCGGCTACCATCTCATCAATGTGTTCCTACACGGCCTCGTATCGGCTCTCTTTTTCGAAGTGTGTGTAGTTATTTTTGGAGGCGATATTGCACCAGCTTTGGCTGCTGGTCTTCTCTTTGCTGTACATCCGATTCACACTGAAGCGGTAAGGGAGGACAGCGGGGCGGGGCTTTTCAGCTGGCACGTGACTTGTTGTTTTTGTTCTTCATCCTTCCAAAGGTTTCCAGTGTAGTTGGTAGAGCGGAGCTGTTGGCAGCAGTGTATTATTTGCTGTCATTTCGATGCTATTGCAAAGCGGTTTATGACGCCAAAGATGTCCCTGTTGACACATTTTCCTACGGATATTTGTGGATGGCCATTGTTTTGTGCGGAATTTCAACGTTGTGTAAAGAGACTGGTATCACCGTTCTGGCAGCTTGTGTGACATATGATTTGGTTTATGCATGTCGTCTGAACGGAAGAGATGTTTTGTTGAGAATTACAGCGTTATGGTTAGTAAGTAAGTGCCAATTGAATTAGTGAGACAAACTGAATCACCTGGTGTTCATATTCTATTCTATTCTATTGTGAAACTGTAACAGTCACTCAGAGTACACATTGTATATTAACTTTAATTAATTCTTTTAGGCTATATTCATCATTGTCTTTATTAAAGGCTACTTATTAGGCCTCTTACACAACATCCAGCATTTATTTAGCGACAACAAGAAGCTGAGCACTAATGGTAGAAACCTGCTGTGGTGTCAGTTTTATGGCATAGTGGTCTAATTAAATGAAGACATACAACTTTAGCTTGCACGACTTCTTTTTAATTAGCTATATAGCACAACATTTTTGAATTTGCAATTAGTATTATTTGGTAAAACAGTGGAGACTTGAAGGAATTGATGTTAAAACTTGTGAGTGATATGTTGACATTTGTCTGTTATAATTTTAATTTTGTAAAGTACATTTCAAGAGCTGAAGTAACAATGTACAGAGTAGATTTAAAAGTTGTTGCACGGTGTAGTGTACCTTGCTAATCTGACCTTCTGTTGTTTTACTTTTACTTCTAATCCAAATGGTGTGTTGAAACAATGGGGTCGTCCATCACTTTACATATGTTAGCACATGGACTAAGGAGACTCGGTCACAGTGACAGCAGTACTGTACAAGACAATTATGAGGCAGTTTTTAACTTTTGTAGTACTGTGTCTTTAATATACATACTAGTAGTTGTATTTTGGAGTAATATATAGTTACACGTGACATACTAAAGTGATATCTAAGTATAACTGGCTCGTTATAAAGTCTAAAGGACATGGGATTTTAAGTGTATAGCTGTGAAATCAGTCATGCATTTGACTAGTTACTAGTAAGTACATCACATGTACAGGCTAATTTGGGAATGTAAATCTTTATATATGTGAACACTGTCTACATACATATATAGTCAACAGCCCTAGCATTGTTCTTTTTAATTAAGGGATTTGATCAGCGAGGTTGGAGTAGTACTATATGCATGTAATTCAGAGTAGAGGTTAAAAAATTTCATAATATTTTATAATTTAAGTATTTAGAGCTGTAGATTTTAGATTACAGTAGGTTAGGTAGTCTGTCATTAATTATCCTTGGTGCCAGACTGCTTTTTGCTGGTGAGGCGGCAGGGAGGGCAGGGAGAAAAAAGCCTTTGCATGTGGGGTGGCGGGGAGAAGAACACCGCATTTTTCTCCCTGCCCTCTCATCTGCCTTTCCACCACCTCACATGCAAAGTAGTCTGGCATTGAGGCTAGCCATTAATTAAAGTAAAGTAATTGTTGGTATCAACATTGTCTATAGGCATACTCGGCCAACATGGTTTCAGTGTCTTCTTAGAAGGGTATTACTTCTTTCAGCAGCACTTGTCGTCTTTCTCACTTTGAGAATAGTTCTGTTGGCTGGCGGAACTGCCACATCATTCGTTGAGTCTGATAACCCAACTTTATTTGAGCCAAATATTTGGACGAGAGTCAGAACCTACAGCTATCTATGTGCTTTAAATATTTGGACACTGATGTGTCCCTTAATCTTGTGCTATGATTGGTCGATGGACAGCATACCAAGATTAAAGGATAATCAAGATCCTCGAAACTTGGTTACAATATCTGCTGCTATTACAATGTTTATCTTGGTATATTATGGTAAGTGTTAATTGAATTAAACCATCCTTGACTTTATTACATCAAACTCATTTGGTCACAGGATTATTTGGTTCAAATAGCAAAGCTTGTGAGAATACTAGCAAGCAAGAATGTGAAAGACAAGTAGTACTAGCTTGTGAAGAACAAGACACTCTGATTTCAGGAGAGAGATCTTCAGTTATACAGAATCACATTGTTTCAGCTGCAAATGGTCGTGTACCTATGTTAGGAAAACCTGCAGTGGCTACTGCTGCACTTAATCTACCCAAGTTGGTTTCAGTGATCAAGCGAAGGCAGGTTCTTACTATGGGATTATGTATGATGGTGGCACCTTTCATTCCTGCGTCAAATCTTTTCTTCCCTGTTGGATTTGTTGTGGCTGAAAGAGTACTTTACTTGCCAAGCATGGGATACTGTCTTATGGTAGCACTGGCACTGAGAGTGTTCATGCACAATCGAACTGAGCATACTACAAATGATGAAGTATGTCATTCTATATGTGCCAGTGTAACTACCTGTGTTTTATATAGTCTGTAGTCTGTGTTTTCTAGTATTTCTACTGTTGATGTGTTTTGTAAATTGTCATTTTGCAGGTGTTTCAGTCTTGGCTGCCTCGATTTCGACTTCCACCAGCTCTTACTGTGGTGTTTTATGGATATCTCATAGTGCTTGCCTCAAAGACGTTTCTTCGCAATTTTGACTGGGTATCAACAGAGTCTTTGGCTGTTTCTGGCCTAAGAGCTAATCCTGGTAATGCCAAGATTCACTTGACAATGGGAAATGTATTAGCAAACAAGGTTTACCACTCAACATTGTTTGATTGCCAATATTAACAAAAGTGTAAAATACGCAACTACATCGAAGTTTAATTTCCATTATACAGGGCTTTCGAAACTGTGAACAGTTTTATCGTCAGGCTCTTGATCTCAGACCTCATTATACAGCTGCGTGGACTAACCTGGGCCTTATCTTACTGAACACTGGTTATACTCATGATTTTATTAACAAATACTCTGTTAGCAACATCATATTTGTACTAGAACGACCTCGGGAGGCTGAGGAGGCATACCTGGAAGCTATTCGTCTCAAGCCAGATAGTGCTGATGCAAACACAAACATGGGTCATTTGTGTCGAATCCAGGAGCGGTGGAAAGAAGCAGATGAACGATACAGAGTAGCACTGAAACGACGACCTCACGATCCTACGTTACATTACAACATTGGTCTTGTAAATGAGAAGATGGACCGGTTGGAGGTAACTGACATAGTAGATCTGTATCATGTAATCTGTGTTATGTGTGGACCAATTGTGTTGCTTGTATTCAAACTCATCTGCCAAGCTGTAGTCTCGCATGATGTATGTTATGTATGAGACTAGTCAGACATACTATACTCTCTTACACAGTTTCTGGAATAACAGAACATGTTTTATGGTATATTTAAGAATTATGCAAGGTTAGTTTGGGCATCTTGAGACGATGCTAAAAATATTAACAGTTTCTATGTTTAGCAGGGCATACCGATAAGCATGTTTCCATGTTGCCTGTACTTTTATAGGCAGGCATGTCCAATAATTTTTGACTGTCAAGAAACACTTTTGACTAGATCTTACTTATAGGCACTGCATCATAGCCAGTTACTATGTTGACAGAGCTACACCCTATCACATCCCAGATTTTAGGGTGATACATGCATGCATGACTGCATTTGTGGGTATAAATACCTATTTATGCCACTGCTTAGCATACAGGATACTGTATATCTCTGTTGTGTTTATAAATCAGCAATAGCATTACATACAGTAGTGGTAACGTAGTTGCACTACTACAATTATAACAGCTGACTTGCTTGAAATATCGAACTAACATTGTATCTTGATTAAATGGATCTAAAGCGAGGAGTATGTGTGATCATTGATGAAAATTCAAAGCTGGGTATGACGATGACATATGTGGTGTATGCAGTGATTTGGCAGTTGTTCAGTAGTGTTCAAACTGTAGTTTCAATGGTTCTCTAGATACTAATGTTGCCTGGACTGTATGTACTTGTAATAGTTATTACATTCTAGGTGGCAAAATTGCACTACAATCATGTTTTAATGGTGGAACCAAACGAAAATGCAGGCTTTGCACTTGCCAGTCTCATTGCAACTACAAACAAGAAACATTCAAGACTGAAGGATGGCACTTTTACTACTGGCAAGAGATTTAAGGAGGCAAGACATATAACCACAGACTTTGACTTTAGTCATGATCAAATGTGCTGATTAGGCTGAGAAAGCATATGAGAACGCACTTCATTACCATCCTAACAATGCGAACGGTTGGCTCCAACTTGGCAAACTGCTTTTGTGGAATGTACGTAATTCTAACATTAGAATTTTCAGACATCTAAAGTTTGTGCTTGAAACAGGAACAGATTGACAAAAGTGAACTTCAGTTTCGACAAGCTACTCGCCTTAACCCCAACCTTGCAGAAGCACATTACTACCTAGGACAGGCGCTTGAGAAAAAACGTCTTCCGCATGAAGCTGTGAAAGCATACAAGATGGCCATTCAAGTTGATCGGGGCTACCAGCCAGCATTACTTGCACTGAAGCAAATTGATGCAAGAGAAATAGTGTGAGAGCTACTGTGATGACAAATGGTAAGAGCATGCATATACCTGTTCCAATGGAAGATAGTTTTTGTATATGGTGTAGATGCAATGTATTGTAGCCAGTGGACAAGATCAGTTTGTTGCTTTAGCAGTTACCTTGATTTTAAACTGTGTTTTGTAGTGAATATAAAGTAGGTTTGTTTACGAAATGTATAGGTATATTGACACCAACACTTCAAAAGCATCCTATAGTTGTCCTAAGGTTATTGACATTTACAAGATGATATACACTGATCAACTGTATTTCATATAAATGTGTTAGAAAAATAGGTGCCTTGTGCCAGTATAACTTGTCCAATGCTCCAGGACACCTTTCTGTTGTAAACAGCGGCAGCCTTAACCTTAGCACTAAGTCACAGTTAAAAACTATACCGAATACAAAACAGTTTGTATGGCATGAGCAGGAATGGTGACATTGACTGCCAAAGTTGATATTTCATCCAATAGTTTGTAAGTAATAGGATCGTCATGAGAGTTCATCACAACAACAGCAGTTGTATTATCAGGTGTCACAAATCCAGTTGCCTCCAGATCCTCATTACTAGAAACAACTCCAATGCGAATTGATCCAGGAGGCACAAATTTGCTAACACAAATAGAAGCAAAAGTACACATCACTTCAAACACACAAGCATGCATAACACTCGTACCTAAAATGACCCATGTAGTAGTAGAATGTTTGAAGATATATTTTTCCGGTTGTGTTATCTGCTAGGATCATGGCATCACTTCCACACTTTATGAGCCCCTCACACTCGTGTGGTCCTGCATGATCTGGACCACCATACATGTCGAGCAACAAGTTCCAATCAATAAACCCAACAACCCAGTTGTTAAAGTCACCAATCATATCGTGAGCATAATGCTCACCGTGGCTCCACAAAGGATCTGTTGGATCCTTCTCTCGTTTTACAGTCGCCTCAGTTGCCAATATAGGCTTGGACACATCAATGTAATGTGTTGTGTTCAAGTTACTGAATTGGTCACCTGAGTACCAGTGAACAGCCATACCCCATACATACTGAGATGCATTCTTGTCACTATAAATTGTCTCGGCCCACTTGGCAACATGATCTTTGTTGTGATCGTAAACCAAAAGTGCCAGATGAGGGTGATCTGATGAAAGCACAGGGCCTAGGTGGTTCTTCACAAAATCTCGCTCCGTTTCTGGTGTGAAATGCATTCCTTCGTAGAGGGGAGAGCAAGCACCTGGTTCATTCTGGACAGTTACACCCCATATGGGAATTCCGATTTCTGTAAATTTAGAAACAAAGAGCGATATGTACTTGGAATAAGTATCTTGGTACTTTGCTTTCAAGGTGCACAAAAGACAGCTAACAGGACAAGACATAAGACCATCAGATTTCATCCAACCAGGAGCACTCCACGGAGAGCCCAAGAACTTTATAGACGTGTTACTCCATTTTGCTCTTGTAGCTATGGCAGCTTTCATGAAAGGTATCCTCCATTTTTGGTCATGTTCAATACTAAAATGTTCCAAATCTGTGTCTCCTTCTACATCATCGTAGCTGTAAAAACTCAAGGAAAAATCACATGATCCAATAGGGACCCTGGCAAGAGAGTACTGGAGACCGTCTTTAGAAAAGAAGAGATCCAGAATTTGCTGGCGAGATTCACTGTTCAAGCCAGACCAAACAAATGATGACGATTCTGTAAATGCTCCACCAAATCCAAGCATTTCTTGAAAACGAAACGATCTGCCAAAATTCATTTGAGATCAAATGTTTCATTACATACAATTCATTTCAGAAGATAAAATAAGCCAAAACCAACAACACTACCAATTATAAAATAGCACCATGTGTTGCCTCTTTCATAAACTCTCTCGTCTGTGCATGTAGACACATGGAAGAGAAGTAGGAATGTCACTCATAACTATGACAAATGTGAAAATGTGAACGAACAGACCCGGGAACAAAGTTAACAATGATCATAACATTTATTGTCTCACAGCAAGTCATTCTCCCCAAATTCAGAGATAATTCAAACAGATTGGTTATGCTAAAAATTAATTAACACGTTGATGTCTATAAACAAGCTCTATTACATAATAAATAGCACAGAAAGACACCTAACTGACAAATATTGGTTATGTCAACATCAGAAATTTTTTTGCACTTTTTGTAAAAACTTCAATATCTGCTAAGTGCATGACTGTTATTGACATCATCATTCATCAATTGTTCAATGGACCTTATTGTCATGTGTGGGAATGTTTGTATAGTAGCGTGGTGGAATTCCTCATAACAGGTAACCTTACACGTGAAAGAGATACATTCAATTCTTGCAAAGAGCAAGAAACAATTGCTGTCATGACCCATGCACATGCAGTTAGGCACGTAACACAGAGTTGACCGACGTCACATGTACAGTCACTTCCCGTTTTGTATCCTCTGATCTTCATGAATTCACACAACGCCAAACTATTTTTAACTTAATTAACTTAAATTAATTAAGGAGCAATACACATGCCTGTTCACTTGAATAGAAATGCTGCTTTCAAAATTCTTCTGAAATTGAAAACCAGTTTTCGGTGTCAAACGGTCAGATGTCCCTTTGGCGGTTTGTACAACTTCAACAGATGAACAAGACCAATAAAAAACTTGAAGAAGCAACGCCAACGCAAATGCGCAGTGTGAATTGACCATAGCAGTAAGTAACGCAGACTCGGCCTATGTAGCCAGGATAACCACGTGAAACGCATGCGCAGAAATTGCCGCGATGACTGAATGTTTGCAGAAGGAACAGTTGCTGGAGAGCGAATGTTGGCCTGTCCTTCTCTGCTTTTTCGAACGCTTTGGTCAGCCTCTCGGAGTGCCCATGAAGTTTCAAACCATCGAGGACATCGTTTTAGCAAACAGTAAAGTTGCCTACATGCTGACACATTGTACCTAGTATGAAACTCCCAAGTGCACTGCCGTCTGGCACCTGTTTCTAGGCCATCTGGTTAACTGACTTCTTTTTCTTTTTCCAGAGTGCAGCGAACCAGTGGTGACATTCTTTCACAAACTCTTGCAGTCGTTTGGACAGCGACTGCTCAAGAGATATTACAAGTCTACATGGGAGAAAGCGTTGTTGGCGGTAAGATAATTGGCATTCTTTATCCGTTGCCTCTTTGAATGTAAGCCAAGCAATTTCGCGGATGGTGCGTTCTGTGCTAGTTTGCTGAGATGTACGATGTTGGCATTGGATGCGTCGAAACGCTGAGAGAGGGAGGATACTTTGCTCTCAGTGTTACCGACCGATTACCTCTGATCAAAGTGGGTCGTTTGTTGTGCTGGCTTTGTATAAACTATTTGGACGGAAATTGTTGTAGGAATTGTGTGAAGCTCAGTTTGACGTTAGTGCGTCGTTGAAGGACAAGATCAACTCTGAGAGTAGTGCAGAAGAATTGCGACTCAAACCTTTGATTCAAGACAAGGACGGTCACAAATACTGGCTGTTTGTGGTATGTGTGTATTTGTCGGTGATCACACACACACACACACACACACACACACACACACACACACACACACACACACACACACACACACACACACACACACACACACACCGAATCTCTGTATATAAGTTTGTAAACCTTTACATAGGACACCGTCGGTCAATTTGTTTTGTACAAAGAACTGAAATCAATTGGTTCGCCGATGAACAGTTCAAAGATGCAAGTTGTTGCTAGGTATGCTTAGTATTGCAAAATGTCATGATTGGGTATTTACGTAACATCTAACACTCAATATTCTCAGTTGTATTTTATTATGCTGGATTTGTAGGTAACACTTCAATACAATTTGTGTGTTTTGTAGCACCCTAGACGAGTTGGATCAGTTTCTATATAGTGTGAGATCTGAGAGTGAACAACTGAAATTCTTCTGTGGGACAAATAGAACTAGTAAAAGCATCAGTGATGAGGATGGCATTTCTGGCGACGAGGCTGCTGTGGGAGATTTTGAGGCTTGCTGTGAAATATGTCGTGTAGACAGACATCCAGACAGAGTCAGTATTTGAGAGTTTCATGAAGCGAGTGTGTTGATAGTTTTGCATGCGTTATAGTTGCTGTTGTGTGATTCATGTGACCGTGGCTATCATTTTGACTGTCTTTCTCCTCCTCTCAGCAAAGTACCACCAGGAGACTGGCATTGTCTGCCCTGTCTTCAGGTACACATCAATGTATACACTAACGTGCATGACTATCATTATTGTCATATCTCATAATTTAATAGCACCAAAGTTTTTTGTTTTGTAGATAATATGACTAATGTGTTGGAGGGGTAGCATATCTAATGTGTAGCTTCAGAGATTGTGTCTTTGTTTACTATTTCTTAATGATAGCAGCTTGTTCATTTATTCACGTACATGATGTGTATTTGTAGTTTCTACTGCATGGTGCATCTTGGTAGCATCTTTTTGACAATTTGCATAACAAATTGCTTAAATTGTTGTGCATTAATGGTGTGACTTTCTCGATATTTAATTATTATTGGTCTGTATACGTATGAAATTTGTGATTTTGTATATCCTATACTCTGTATCACTGTTAGATGTACCTTTTGCTGTAGTCTAGTTTATTGTTTAAATATGCTTGCTGTGTTTCTATGGCATTTATATGAGGTGTGTGTGTGTCTGTCTGTCTGTCTGTGTCTGTCAGACAGACAGATAAACAGACTAAATTCATTGTTCTCCCCAGGATCTTTTGGCTCTGCTTATTTGAAGCAATTAAGCTATTAGGTAAAGTAGATCATCCAGATGCCAAGACTTGAGTATCTCAAAGTAAGCTTATTAAATTAATTAACTAAGAAAGCAAGTGGCATCTAATTGTGCGGAACACTAACACTTTTCCACCCACTGTAGCTCCTACCCATGCTTTCGCAGCTGGTGTTCATGTGCAAGTTGGTATATACGTTTACATGTCAAAGTGCACGTGCCATGTGGGCGTCGCAGAGAACTATTGAGTCTTTCTTTACTAGCAACGGTGTCGAAGATAAGAACACCTGCATTGTTGAAAGAAGAGCGGCAACTGATGAAGCACAGGACGACTGGAGTAGATCGCCAGTGGCTAAATGATTTCTCATGGCTCCTGTAGTGAGGCAGAAAAGGAGACACAGTCATTGCTGTGCTCTCTTTGTCGAAAGACACAATCTAGTACTAAAAGATGTGCACTAGGGAAAGCTATTTGGATTAATATTCCATATAAAATGATTCCTCGTCAAAGTCTACTAGAGCATGAAAGCCGCTCGTGCCATGAATCAGCTGTCTCTAGAGAAGCAACCCGTGCACTGTCGGGCAAGGATGACGAAATTTCTAGAGCTTGACACAGTTGACCCTCATTGATCTGTAAATTATAGTTTTAACTGCCATTGTGCGTGGCATTTGGTAACGCCCACTTCACGGAGTATTCCGCTCTGTCTTCTAAGATTTCTGGGGAAAACACTGCAGCAGACAGACATGCAAACCGACAGACAAACATCATAATCTGTTTGTCTGCATGTTTGTCTGTCTGTTTGCATGTCTGTCTGTCTGCATGTTTGTCTGTTTGTCCATACATGTATTGTGTGTGTGTGTGTGTGTGTGTGTGTGTGTGTGTGTGTGTGTGTGCATGCATGCGCACGTGTGTGTGTGTGTGTGTGTGTGTGTGTGTGTGTGTGTGTGTGTGTGTGTGTGTGTGTGTGTAGTGTTTTTGTTCTTGATGCAGGACAGACTGTATACAGCAATCGAAGAGAAACAGAAGTGTATCATAAATCTAGTTCGAAAAGCAGAGCGTTCTCGAAGACAAGAGGCCAAGTAGGAAGTTAGGTGCAGTCTGTTGCTGTCAAAATTATTTTCATAATTTTCAAGGTGCTTGAAACTTGAAGAAGAAGCGATTTTCTATGCTGGTCTTAGTTCAGGACCAGGACGGGTGTGTTAGCAGCATGTCACTCTTATACGGTGTAATTGATTGTACACATTGTTGAACGATGTATAGAGGGTTCGCAACGTTCATCAAACGGCTAACAACAAGGAGTTCTACAGTTACAAGGCATTTGATCATGCTATTCAGGAAGCAATCTACCAGAATGAGATGAGGTCTGTTCGAGGCTCGGTGAACGGCACTCAAACTGTTGATCATTACAATCGATCACTTGCTGCTCTCTGTGATCCCACACGTCGTCAGACACGGGCTGCAAGCAAGTTTGCTTCTGACAGACTTGGTGAAGATGCTAGACACGCTGTTCAACATGAGAGCAATGATGAACACAGCAGCAGTGAGTCCTCGGAAAGTACTGTGGTTCTTAGTGACGTTGCTTCATTAGGTGGTTTGGATGAAAGAGATACCTTGTATACTTGTGATTCAAGAGAATCAGAAAGTGATGAAATGACTGAGTCTGACTATTCTGAATCGTGTTCTGATGGAAAAACTCGACACGGCAGTCATAGACATTGTCGTAATTTTCAACCGGTCGGTCATATGAATGGAGTGTTCAGGCAATCGAGAGCATCTAGTCGTGTTGCCACTCAACGCTTAGCCAAACATATGCAATCACAAGCATTGACATCATTAGCAACACAGACAGACGAAGATGATTCTGAGATTGAAATAATGAGTGCAGAAAGCAGTTTTAGTGGTGATAACAATGAAAGTAATGATACTGAAACTTCTGGCCGTACAAGTAGAGCAACATCTGTTAGACATCCTTCTAGAAAGAGAACAAGCCTCGTGGCATGCTTGGAAACGAGTAGCGACAGCTCTAGAGAGACAAACGAAGAGAGCTTGGAAGGAAGCGATTGTGAGTCCGGAGATTCGTCAAGTTTGGAACTCGAAGACTACAGAGCTACGAAAAGAAAGAGATTTTCAATGCGGAATGGTAGATCGACTAGTGCACTAGCAGACAGGGAAACGAATAAGACAATTAGATCAGTACACCATGTACCAAAAGATCATTGCTATGCACAACTAGCTGGCAACAGTACATTTGGTACAAGTACGACACCCTCAACAAATAGTAGTGCAACACAACAGGTATCAGGTAAACTCAGCCAAATTGGAGGGCAACCTATAAACTCACAGAGAAAATTACACAGGCTGACATCAGGCAAGAGGAAAGAAGGATCTGCTCTTTGTATAGTATCACCCAGTGATAGTCTGGATTGTGTGGATTTAGTGATATGAGGGTCGCATCAGGTTTTGTATCCATGGGAATTCAGGTTGATGCATTCTTTTAGACATAGATGGAAATCATCACGTTGCAGGTGATGTGTTCTCTTTTAATTAGCACTACTTATTGGTTTTTTAGTGATATCTGATATATAATGGTTTGTTAGTCAATTAAAGCAAGTTTGACAACAGCAATAAAATGTTTAGGACTGACATGAACGAACTGATTTATGAGGTTGGATATAATACATTGCAATAAATTGCAAAATAAATACGGTATTGAGCATTACCTGGAATAGACCGTGTTCGATTAGTAACCTTGCTCGAATAGTAACCTGTGGATCTGATCAGTTTGAAAATAGTAACCCGTGCTCGACTAGTAATCCATGCCTTGGATGTCAGAGATCAAAGGTTAACACAAAACATTGAGGTAACAAAACAAATCCGGCAGAAGAGACACAGTCAGAAAAAGATGAAGACAATGATCATGACTATGTGGACATCATGGTTTTTATGATGAGCACACTGAGTAAACTACTGGTAACTGAATAGGGTTACTGTAACTTGACATTTTTGCATGGGTCACCAATATGTTCCTCTAATACTTCCATGCTCTTACTTCAACTTGAACTGTGATAGCAGACATTGAAAAAATGGTAACCCATGCTTGATTAGTAACTCTGCCTAAATAGTAGCTGTAACACGTGGTTCTGATCAGTCTGAAAATTAGTAACCATGAGTTACTAATCAAGGAAATACGGTAGTCAAGTTGGTAATGCTTGCTTTTGTGTTTCTTGTCCTGCTTGAAACAGTTGATTTGATGTAGTCAATGGACAGATGATAAATGGAGTCATCATTTGCCTCTTTGGTAAGATGAATCCTAGATGTTGAGCACACGCATCTATACATTAATTGTTTATTGTCCACTCAAAATAGCCACAAAACAGTGAATTTAGCATTGCATGAGGTGTACACGTGTCGAGAGAATGTAGACTAAATGGTTGTAAGGTGTACGTTTGTCCACACCAAATTAAGCCATGCAATCCAATCTAGACAGCGAATGTATACTAAACAGTGGCTACCAAACAACGAAAAACGCCCTTGTTGATTCGAAATATAGCAACGTCACTTTCCCAAACGATCGCCAAACAGGAACAAGGCGGGGCTCGCATCCCACAACATTAGACGAAAACGGTAACCTGACGTGGGTGCGGCTACAGAGCAGCGAATAGTGTCAAGTGCTACGAACAGTGTCAAGTGACCTGTCATACAAGTCGGGATGGAGATCGATCAAGCGCTTCTAGAATCCCTGCCAGCCGAGCAGAGGCAAAAGTTGGTGAAACGCATGAGACAGGATCAGATCAGACGATACCATGAAAGAGAAAAGTCAATAAATGATGATAATTCGGCCGGTTCGACGAAGCCCGACATCAAACGAGGCAGGAAAACGGTTCACTTCAACACGACTTACCTTCTTCAAGATGCTGTGAGCAACTTCGACGAGGACGAAGGTGTGACGTGATGGCGTGTCTACACGGAATGTTTGTTTTAGATTCTATTCCCACCCCTAATCGTTGTCTTTTTGTTTCTAAAATTTAGTGTCTCGCCTTCTGAAAGAGGGTAGTGATCCGAACTCGCCGATTGGGAATGGCACGACGCTGTTGCACTTGGTAAGGACTTCTGACCTCAATTTGCGTATCTCTATGGCGATTTGTATGGATCCGTCCGCGCTAGAGTGCGACTCACGATTGTCCAGCCGCCGCCCGAGCGTTGATCGCCGGCGGAGCGCGTGTCGACGCCCGAGACGGAGACTGGTGGACTCCATTGCACATTGCTGCGTCGCACAACTGCATCGAAATGTGTCAGCTGTTCATTTCGGTATGCTATCACAGTCACATCTAACTAACATCATATCCAGTATGCTGTGTTTCTTGAATATATATAGAACAATGCCGATCCGTCTCTACTGGACGTCGACGGAAATTTCGCTTGCGACCACGCTGAAGGCAACTGCAAAGAAATACTACTCGACTACATGATACAAAGAGGTAAGAGACTGTCTACTGAGTAGTGTTTCTATATCTGTCCGTTTTAATTGCTGTCTTTATAATTAATTAACCAAATATCACAGCGTAGGACAGTCCGAATTGGTCGTACAGTACTCTGATAATTAAACCTCGTAAGTAATTATCTAAACGACGTTTGCGGTCGGAGTGCGATCCAGCGGGCTCAACGTAATCTAATATTTTGGGATCAATGTTTGTTTACACGCTCTGTATCTCCCCGACCTACAAAATCGTACTCAAGCGATCTGTGATCATAATGCCATTCCTACTCTCCGCGCCCCGTTGAGGCCTACGTCAAGGTATTGACACAGGCATACAAAGTTGCAAGCCCCAGTAACATCCGACATTGTAATGCACAATGCACGGCGGTGTGTGACATTGCGTGTCGATTTCGATCCTTATTGTAGGAATCGATCGGTCAACCATGAAGCATCTTCGTATGGCCGTCGCAAAGATGATGCTGACCGACGTCAGTGCGAAGATCGACGAAGGAGGCGACGTGAACGCAGCGGACGAACACGGAGCAACAGCTGTAAGTTGATAGCTTCGATCAGCCGTTAATGAGTGCCGGCATGTACAGCATCTGTTTCTTCCTTGGGTTCTAGCTGCACATTGCGTCGGCCAATGGCTACAGGACGGTGACACAGTTGTTGCTAAGGCAGAGAAACATCAAATTGAATGCTGCAGATGACGCCGGCTGCACGCCTCTGCATTTGGCGGCCAAATGGGATCAGGTAATATTTCACACTCATCTGCTCAGACTTGCGCAGACATACTAATGGAGCAAATGACAAATAGGCGAGGATTGTCAGAATGCTGTTGAAGCGCGGAGCGTATCCCCATGCCAAGAATGATAATGACGAGACACCCTTGGGTAGGTTGAGTTGCGGGAGGTATATGTACATGTGCTGTTGTCTCAGTGTGGGTTGCTCTTGCCTTGACTAGATCTGGCGGGTTCAGACGTCATTCAGGAAATGTTGAAGGAGTCCGAAGCTATGACGCCTCAAACAGAAGACCTTCCTCCACCTCCTTCTCCAGGAGTAGTTGGTGAGGAGGATGCCTATGTTTATGATGATACTGACAGAGTGAGAAGCAATAGCAGAAACCTGTAAGTAATCTGGAGGAACTGATGAATACATGTATAAGAATTATGTTATCTATAGGGTAATCTATGGTGTGTGGTCTCTGTTTGTTATTTGTTTCTTAGTGTATCAGTTTATGTGTCTGTTGTGTATCTGTCTGTCTGTTGCGTGTCCAACTATTAGTATTTGTGAACTAAAAGCAACATTTAATTAAAGAAAGTAGTGACTCCAGATACAGCTGTTTGTCTGTGTGTGTGTCTGTCTGTCTGTCTGTCTGTCTCTGTCTGTCTGTCTGTCAATGGTAGTATAATTTCAAACATCGAAACTATTACAGGCTAGAGGAGCTAGTACAGCCACGTCTAAAGTAAAATATTTGAAAGTTTTGTTCTCTGCATAAACTACACTTGAAAAAAAACATATATGATATATGGACCGTATTGGTCCACGTTTCTTCTCTATTATTACAGATAACACTTCTTATTTGCCACTTCTCAGCACACCCTCTACCTTGCGATAACTGTCTGTCTGTCTGTCTGTCTGTCTGTCTGTCTATCTTTGTCTGTTTATTTTTAGTCTGCTTACTATGGACATACATACAATTTATGAGGCGGGCGACACTTGTATTGTTTACTGTATAGGCTGGAGCAGATGATTATAAATTACTTTTAGGTTATAGAGTATCAATTAGTTCATTTGTAGCTGGTTGAGTAAACGTAATGTTGCTATAGCTGTTGAGTTAATTAAGTAGCAGTGCTAGTTTAATTAATTTATAATACTGCATGATGTAGTTTTAGGATTCCATAATAGTGATGGGTCTTACAATGTAAGTAGAAACTATACATCAATGTTGTATGTAAATGTAACAATCTGGGAAGTATTTAAATTATGCAGTGTCTTTCATAATAATGACAATGGAGTTTTTCTGGTTTGAACATCAAACTTTGCTAACTAAACATTAGCACTTGACGTTAATTATGATGTGCATATAAAATGTGTGTTCTAAGTCCCAAGTATGTATAGTACCAGTGAGGGCTTTTTGCATTCTGTAGGTGCACATAGTGCAGATGTATTGATGTGGTGTGTAGAAAACAAGTGGCTCGGTTCCTCTTTTGTGTGTTGGAGGCTAGGCAGGGAGGGGAAGTGGGTCTCTGGTCATATGTGTAAAATTTATGTAATGCAAACTTAATCAATCTACTTGGGGGCTTGAAATAACCATCAAGAGGGTGGAAGTGGGTTCTCACAAGCCTGTAGCTATGTTTGTTAATTAAATGCTAGATAACGAACAAGCCAATCCATGGGTAACCTCAAACTAGTTTTACATATGATCATGACTACTGTACCCACTGCAGCAAACAGTGTAGACACCAACAAGCTACGTTTTGACACTTGTATCTAACCATTAACTTAATCAGAGGCAACTTAGTAGTACCCTCTTTTCTACACTTATCTCTTGCTGACATGAACAAATACAAATATTGATTTTGCTTTTGTGTTGCTTTGTTTCTAGCAACTACATAAAGCTAGAGATAATATTTTGTAGGTCACCATGGATTCATTTATTGATAGCAAACTTACTAATTGGTGATAACTGGTACATAAGAAGTCATTTGTACTATTTAAATGTACTGTTACATATTGCTCTTGAAAGCTATATGAAGACTTCTAGTGCTGAATCTATAGGACATTAGTGTGCAAAGCTTATTGTATACATTAGGTTGCTAAAGCTTTTCTGTATGTATGTAGGGGTTTTCAAGGTACAACTATCTGACCCAAGCAGAGTTCTAGTGAATCCCTGAAGACGCAGATATTAATATATTTAGTACCATTGACTGTTAGAAACCCTAATAACTAACCTAAGTGTATGCTCATAGCATAGGGCATGTAATAACAAACCATGACAGAGGGAGCAACATTAATTAGATTAATTGATTGATGTGACATAGCAGTGAGTGTTGGGTAAGTGTGTGGCAATGACTTACTTTAATTAACATCTCATTACACTTACCTGATCCATTTTAACATCTGTGACCTGACAATGTAATATAGCCATCAAATCTATTGGATAGTAACCAGTTGGAGTGAAGTAGTTTCCTTCATCCTGCAACCAGAACCTGACACAACTTGAATACTTTTGGCTCTCCATCAAATCTCATTGACAAGTCTTCTTATGCTGACAGTATTATATTAATTGTTGTATTTCTGATAGTTGTTCCTAAGGGTTGGATAAGCAGTTTGGTGTTTTTGCAAGGAAATTAGATGCAATTGTCTCTCATTTAGTGTAAGTGGTATCTAGACATTAATATGGAAGTTCTGACTGCTCCATGTAACTGTGGGTGTGATTTGTTTGTTCAAGGAGATGTTGAATGTTCAGAAATTGAAATGCTAAAAATATATATGATAATTTGGAAATAATCAGCAGTTTAGTTATTTGCACTTGTGTCAATAGGAGACGGCGTTCACTCTCTAAGCAAGAAGAATTGTTTGAATTCCAAACTCTCTTAAGCAGCGAGACTCTAGAAATTATTGAAGTCCAAGATAGGGAGTTGGCTTCGTATGATGCAATGGATCATCTCAAACCAGAAGACATGACTGTATGATTGCATGTTATACAATATGAGAAGCAATCCACTGATAGTATGGTTTGTTATAGATTAATATAATGCCAGCTGCCCCCAATGACGACTTAGCAACTCTGGCAGAGCTAAACCAGGACATTCTGCTACATGAACTAGAAAGCCGATATGGCCAGGATCAAATCTATGTAATCTGTTGTCTTCTACTAAGATAACAGTTAGTAGGTTATTGATTTATTATTTGTAGACCTACCTTGGAGATATTCTTGTTGCCATCAACCCATTTAAGCCTTTGCCTTACTACACAGCAGGGGTAAGGTATTTGAAAATCGTAGATGTATGTATTTTGTTATCTTGCTCTCTTGTGATCACAGACTAGCTTCATGTATTCCAAGATGAAGATGACATCATCTATTGCTCCTCATGTGTTTGCTGTGGCTGAAAAATCATTTCGGTCTATGTTGGCTGAAGGACGGTCACAGTGTTGTGTGATCAGTGGAGAGAGTGGCGCTGGAAAGACGGAGTCAAGCAAGTTCCTTCTTCAGCATCTGTTGTCAAGAGCAGAAAGTGAGGAGACAGGATTGAACAGGAAAATTAGACAGGTTTGTTTCTGCTGGAGTCTTGTGATAGTATCATCATTACGCATGTGTAGATGGGGCCACTGCTGGAAGCGTTCGGTAATGCTGCTACAGAAATGAACGACAACAGCAGTCGGTTTGGAAAGTACCTTGAGTTGCATTTTAGTAAAAGTGGTGTTGTACTTGGAGGTGAGTACATGGTTACATATTTAAGGATATATATTGCAGATTGCATGCTACATGTATCACTATATGGCATACCACACCACATACCAGAACTTGACTTTTTAATCATTCATTAACTTTTAATTTTATGATACAGTACAATTATAATCTGGATTGTTTTTGGAGCAGTCAGTGATGTGTGGAAACTAAGTGTTATTTCCTTGACAGCAAAATTGAGAGAATACATGTTGGAGAAATCTCGAGTTGTTTACCAAGTTAAAGGAGAACGCAATTTTCACATCTTTTACTACATGCTGGGTGGACTACCACCGGATGAGAAGCAGCAGTATTCTTTGCAGGCCGCTTCATCTTACCGGTAAGATTTTACATGTTGTAACGCTCTGGATTCAGTGTGACTTAACGTGTAATACGTTGTATGTATAGATGTTTGTCTATGAGTGGTACATCATTGGACTTTCTGAACAAAGAGGAATCATGGGACAAACTGGATGAAGTGAGGACTTCACTTCACGCCATTGGTTTTACTGCAGAGGTATGTCTATTTCTTTCGTTTTCTAAAAATGTTTCAGAATGGTTTTCTCAATATGACAGGATGAACAGAACGTCTTGACGCTGCTGTCTGCTGTTTTGCATATTGCCAATTTGTCATTTGTGTCAGGGGATAAAACAGGTGACAATGCTGAGATTGAAAATCCCGATGTCATTGCAACAGGTTAGTTGCCAATTCATGAACCAAACTTAAAATATGCTAGCTGTCCAACAGAACTTGTTATATACAAAGATAGACACTTTCTGAATCATGACACATTTTTGGTAACTCTAGTGTATGCTGACTGTCACCGTATAGATCTTTGATGAATTACAAGAATTTCTAATGAGTTTTTGTTTGCCAGTGGCACAGTTACTGAGTGTCAATGTAGATGAGTTAAGCAAGTCTCTGATCAGCGAGGCTACAGTTACTCGAGGTACAGTGTGTGTTGTTCTACTACCATGCTACTTCATTACCAAGGGTTATTGATTGTTTGTTAGGAGAACAGATAATTCGTAATTTAAATGTTGTTCGAGCAGCAGACTGTCGTGATGCACTGGCTAAAGCTGTTTATGGCAAATTGTTTGCGTGGATTGTAAACAGCATAAATCACTTACTCCAGGAGCCAGAGGAGTGGTATGTTAGTGTTGCTCGTTTTTCGTACATGACGTGAGGACTTCTGAATTTGTTCTTTAGCTCCAAAGTGAACATTCTTGAAATCGGTATTTTGGACATATTTGGTTTTGAGAATTTTGAGCACAACAGTTTTGAGCAGTTGTGCATCAACTTGGCAAATGAGCAACTTCAATTCTTTTTTAATAATTCGGTCTTTGCTATGGAGAGAGTAAGTATTAATGCGATGAAGCCTTGCAATATGTGGAATTGATATAGTTTGTTGTGCGTGCCAGGATGAATGTCAGAGAGAAGGAGTCAGTTTAGTCAACGTGGATTTTACATCCAATAAACCAGTTTTGGATTTGCTACTAGAGGTTTGTTTATGTTAATCAATTAATTGTATTTGAAGTAACAGCTTATTTGAAAGATTAGACTTCTCACCAATACGCTAGCTGTCATGGTGAGTCTAAGGCTTGGTTAATTAATTAATTAATGTTGCTTACAGTAAAGATTTACAGCCATAGCCTGTTGTGGCAATTGGAAAGTGGTCAGGGGGACTTAAACTTTTCGCATGTTTGAGCTCATTTAGTTAAGTATGATCTGCTTGTTTTATCCAAATGTGTGTGTGTGTGTGTGTGTGTGTGTGTGTGTGTGTGTGTGTGTGTGTGTGTGTGTGTTGTGTGTGTGTTGTTGTTGTTGTGTGTGTGTGTGTGTGTGTGTGTGTGTGTGTGTGTGTGTGTGTGTGTGTGTGGTGTGATAACTCAGTTGGTTAGAGGGTCATCTTATGGAGTGATTACATCCGAGACCTTGCAGGGTTGCAGTTTCAGGTCACAATGATGGTGAGCTATGGCATAATTTCCTTGGGCAAGAAACTTACACACAATTGCCTCTCTCGACTCAGAAGTATAAATGAGTACTTGGTCATTGACTGGGGTGGCAAAGGCCTCCGACTGCGACAAAGTCCATCAGTCACTGGTGTCCGGGTGGGACTTCGGATGCCTACACCACATTTGGCGTAGCAGTTGGTGCTCTTGCAAGCACCTGGCCAGGCTCCAGGAGATTGCTTAGCACGGCTCATAGCTCCTGCTTAGTGCACAGGAACCCAGCCATGTGGCTGGGGGCATTATCGTAACGGCAGCTCCTTATCCATTAGCCATTAGCCGTGTGTGTGTGTGTGTGTGTGTGTGTGTGTGTGTGTGTGTGTGTGTGTGTGTGTGCTTGCGTGCATGTGAGGGCCAAAACAGATTTCTTTATGAGCATAAAACAAATTGTGTCTTAGGAAGTCAAACTCAGCAGACGTGGTTTGCACAATTAGTAGGGGTTCAGACACATAAGGGTCATTCAGTGCTCTTAAGAGTGCCTAAGTTGTTCGCTATTTCATAGTTGCCAACAGTGATAGTTTTTATAAGTATAAGCACTGATGTACACTACTACTGTTGAAGTGTGCATTATCATTGCATTTTAATTATGTTTGGCGTTCTAATACATTAGAAACACACTGGTGTACTGGCTCAGCTTGATGAAGAGAGTCGTTTCCCTCGGGCAACAGACCAGACTCTTGGCACCAAACTGCATAAGACTCATGCAAAGAATGCTCGCAACATATATCTTTGTCCTCGAGATGGTGGAGCATCCTTTAGCATCATTCACTATGCTGGTCGGGTACAGTACGATCTCACTGGTTTCCTTGACAAAAATCGAGACACACTGGCTGGTGGAGTTGCCTTGACAATGAAGAGTAAGTTTTTTATTATGTTGCATTTGCTACTCATGACTGAGGTATGGTTTCGTTTTCATTAGCAAGTGGGTCGTTAGTGCTTCGTGAGATGTTTCAAGCACGAATGACCAGGACGGGATCATTGATGCCAAGTGCCAAACAGCGTCAGTCAAGAAAGTCTTCCCGGTCCCCTTCTCCTTTCTCTTTCTTCAAAAAACGAATTGGTGAAAACCAGAAGAAGAAAGTGCAGAAACAACCATCATACAACACAGGCAGTTTGAGGGCTCCAACAACTTTAGCTTCTCACTTTAGAGTATGCAGAATTGAATAATACACACACACACACACACACACACACACACACACACACACACACACACACACACACACACACACACACACACACACACACACACACACATACACACACACACACACACACACACACACACCACACACACACACACACACACACACACACACACACACACACACCGTACACACACACACACACACACACACACACACACACACACACACACACACAGACACACACACACACACACACACACACACACACACACACACACACATCCACGCATGCACACATTGGCTTTAGCTAAATATATGTTCTGTTTGGCTTTGAAGAATTCTTTGAATGAACTTATGGATAAGATGACTTCCTGCTCTTGTCACTTTATCAGGTCAGTGAGAAAGCATTTATTATGTATCAGCACGTGTTTTTATCATGGTGAATGTGACTGAACCAGGTGCATCAAGCCAAACTCTCGCAAGGCATCTGATGCATTCACTGTTGATCATGTGCTTGCTCAGCTTCGGTACACAGGCTTGTTGGAAACTACACGGATACGAAAGCAGGGCTACCCAACTCGTTTGCCATTTGAAGAGTTTCTTTCCCGATATGTTGCTCTCCAACACATTGTAATGTCCAGCAAAAGTTTGCTTTCGACTGCTGCACAGTGTCAAGCAATTCTAGAATATGGAGGGCTAAAAAATTGGCAGGTAGTTGTGTACAGTATGATGATCATTACGAGTCTAATTCATTTTCTAGATTGGACAAAGCAAAGTATTTCTGAAGTACAATCATAGTGAAAAGCTGGCTGAGCTTTCAGATGAAGGAAACCGGAAACTTATTCTGTGTCAATCAGGTAGCAGTTGGTTAGTTTATATATAGTGATTGTGGTAATAACTATTGCTACATTAGTGACTCGAAGATTTATTGCACAACGATTATTTTATAAACTTTTGAATGAAAGCAAGAAACAGAGAACTGAAGTTGCAGAAATGCTTCAAGCTATAGAATCAAGCAATGAGACTTTTTCCAAAGGATGCCACATGCTAAAGGAACTTGATGAGCAACGTCTGAAGGAGCAGCGAGAACGAGAGGAGCAAGAAAGACGAGAACGAGAGGAGCAAGAAAGACGAGAACGAGAGGAGCAAGAAAGACGAGAACGAGAGGAACAGGAACGCAGAGAACGAGAGGAGCAAGAAAGACGGGAACGAGAGGAACAAGAATGCAGAGAACGAGAAGAGCAAGGAAGACAGGAACAAGAGGAACTGGAATGCAGAAAACAAGAGAAGCGAGAAAGGCTTATCGAGGAACAGGGACAAGAAAATGCAATCAAACACTCAAACCAAGATGATAAGTTACAAGAGGAGTCTCTTATTGATGAGAACATGCCCATGCCACCTCCACCACCTCTCAATGACACAAAGCTTGCTGACAAATCGATGGTGTTTCCACCACCTCCACCACCAGTCACAGAGACTACGTTAGGTACTAGTACTGTTTGATCGACAAGATATTTTGCTGAAAACATGTAATATACGTGTGTTTTTGAAGGTCAAACACCCGCTTTGCCACCACCACCTCCACCAATACCGGATAGTGCTGCTGTTCCTTCACCACCTCCACTCCCACCATCAGTAATAACTTCTGTTGCTCCACCTCCTCCACCACCACCACCACTGCCAACGTCACAGTTAAATGGCGTTGCTCCATTACCACCACCGCCACCACCACTACTATCATCATCACAGGCAGTGGTAGACAATTTGAATGAGGTGTCTGAGAGTGGACGTATGGAGGACGTGTATGATGACGCTAGCTCTTCAGTACCCAAACCAAGTAATGGACATACAGAGGAGATATATGACGATGCCAGCTCAGTAGTAGGCAAGCCAGGTAGTAAAAGAAGCATGTGATGATATTGTACTGTTGTTGCAACTGTTGTGGTCTCTCGTAGGTGAACTCGATTTGACGAATAAGTCGGAGCCTGGAGCTTTGGGTGACAATTACATGTATATGAAGTCAAATCCAATTTTGTCTCCCGGTAATAGCAAACTGTCACACGAGGATAACCACTTATATACAACACCTCTATCATCATCAGCTTTGCATTCTGGTTTGGTCGCATCTTCGTCGAGTTCAGACCACATCTATGATGAAACGGGGTTTGTCCCTGACAACGTGTTAAAAGCCTTATCAGGTAGCCAAGGAGTGTATATAGAACTAGAGAACACAGACGGTGTTCCTCGGCCTCCACCCCCACCTCCTTTGCCAGGTAAACAGTCTGGAAATTCTGGCAACCTTCCTGCCTGGGCATTGGAACCTGACGATTACGCAGAACTCGATGACGTCAAGAGTGGTGTGTTACCACCAACCCCTAGCATACCTGCTCCTCCGCCACCGCCACTGCCTCCATTGTTTGGGTATAAAGGACCTCCTGTCAATAAGGCAGCTGTTGCTGTCTTAGCTATATCATCATTAAATATTCCTCCTCCACCGCCATTGCCTAATTCAATTGTTCTGCCTGTGCCTGCTGCTGGGGCTCCTCCACCACCGCCACCATTGCCACCTGGTTTTCCTGGTGTGCTGCCTGTAAGGACTGCTTCTGGTGGTGCTTCCGCTCCACCACCACCACCACCACCACCACCATTGTTACAATCCAGCAAATCTCCCCACCAGCCGCCTCTTGGTCTTCTTGCTGCTCTTGGCAATGTTAAGCTGAAGGGAGTAGCATCTGGAGGTCAGAATAGTGTGGGTCGGTATTTATTGTTCTAATAGTTAGTTATGCTGGTTGTATGTAAAGGGACTAATGGCTCACCTGCAGCCGGGTCTCATGATCTTGTTGCTGAGTTGTCTGCAGGAGTAAAGTTGAAAGCGTCGCCTAAGCTTCGAAAGAGCATGTATCGATGTAAGCTACCTGTTGTGTTTATTAGTTTCTGCAACAGTATTGTGGCATTACTTATTACCAGGTGATTCACCAGTTCAAACAGCAGAACATTCTGAAGGCCCGAAAGAAACTCATTTGTCTGTGAAGCCTGCTATAGACCTTCCACCTCCGCCTGCAAGTGGAGTAGATTCACAAGATAGTGGTTCATATATACCTGCTCTAGTAGTTCGCAAAGCACCAAACTCTCACACTAATGCAGCTTTGAAGGCCTTGCCGGTTATCAGTCACAAAACTTCGAAAGGAAGTAATATTCCCAATGAGAAGAACGTGGAAGTGGAAGGAAGTAGCGTTCCTATTTGGAAACAACAGATGTTACAAAGAAGGAAGCAAGCAGCTAAGGCATACTTTAAATTGACTGTTTTAATATTGTTACTGTCGTCAGCAATGCAATTTGTGACTGTTAACTCTTAGATACAGGAAGAGCTTCAACAGCAAGATGAGACAACCGATGATGCAAAATGGGAAGGGGTTCCATCCTGGAAGCGTAGAATTCTTGAGGAGAAGGAGAAAAAAGCAACTGCTGCTCTAGCTCCACAGAAAGAAAAAGAGCGTCAGCAGCAAGAAGCCGATACCAAGCTAGCAAACATGCCCGAGTGGAAACGACAGTTAGTACTAAAGAAGCAGGGGAAATTGTAGTTTAATTAAGTACAAGCTGTTTCTAAATTTATTTCAATAAGAAGTGGATATAGGTATATTGGCATAGATGGAGTTGTGGAATTATTATTGAAATTGCTTGTTATAATGAACGGTCTTTCTGACGTTGTATGTGATGATTGCATTTATTATAATTAAATATATTTTGACATGGTATCGCGCTTCACTAAGTTCGTTATTCAATATGTCATTGATAGTAACTAGGAACAACTTGTCTGGGAAACGACTCTCCTAGTGCAGAATGGCACTGAAATCGCTTGTTCATTCTTTTCGCAGTTTAACGTCTTTTAAGGCAGTTATTGCTACTGCTGGTGTCGGTATCACATCTGTGTCTGTAATGTGGATGAAGCGTCGCTCGTTTGTGTCGGCCGAGCAGGCGGCAAGCGGAGCTCTCCATCCCAAGGAGTTTCGATGGTTTAAGTTGAGTGAAGTACAGCGTATCAGCCACAACACAGCTCGGTACCGCTTCGAACTGCCTAACCCAGACGATGTGTTGGGACTGACAGTAGCCAGTTGTCTGGTGGTGAGAGCTCCAATAGGAGAGAACGGTCAGTATATGTATATGTGCTACTACTAGTAGTGTGTCTTGAGTCTACCTTTCTGCTGTTGGTGCTTGCATGATTGCATATTGGTGTTATTGCTTGCATGATTGGTCTGGCTACCGAGGTTAATTGAAATTCACATGTACATGTACTATGGGTGGTCGGGTAGCCAGGGATGTTCATGGTCATGGTGATGGTGCCAATTGTTGCATCCGCGAATGTACCCATAGTGGATGTAGAATAGACATATAATACAGTAGAGTACACCACATGGTGTCAGGAGTGAGTTTGTGAGTGAGGTAGTTTTGAGTGTATGTGATCATGAGCGAGAGAGAGAGAGAGAGATGATGGTAGCCTTTAGGATTGCTGCACCTCCTCACTTTGATTTTGCCCAACCAGACGGTTGACGGTTGGGAGACTTTGATCTGCCGTTTGATCTTTGTTGCCTAGGCTCCATGCAGGCCTGACATGGGAATCTTATTCATTGGATGCGGTAATATCAACTTAGCCGATTTTTCAAGTTTTGGACTTGGTCAATTTGCTGATAGATCACTATTAGTATTAATCAAGTATCACCTGAGACCACTTTGGGGCCACAATGGCACCAGCCATTATTATTGAGGTCTAGTGATGGCATAACTTCTTTGAGCAAAAAATTCTTTGACTATTGCCTTCATTTTGGTGTATAATGTTATACATGAGTAGGTCGACCTACTGTCTTGACTCAGGTGGGAAAGGCTTCTGACTTTGATATGTCATCATGTGCTGAGGTTTGAGTGGGATATTTCAGGTGCTTACACCATAAGTTGGTGTCACATCCGGTGCTTCTGCGATTATATATCTGGCCCATGTCTTAGAGATAGGCATGGTGTGGCTTATAGCTCTCACAGGAACCCAGCCATTTGCCTGGGGACGTGACCATTAAATGGCAGCTTTTCCATTTTGCTGTGTGTGTGTGGTGCGTGCATGCGTGCATATGAGTGTGTGTGTGTGTGTGTGTGTGTGTGTGTGTGTGTGTGTGTGTGTGTGTGTGTGTGTGTGTGTGTGTGTGTGTGTGTGTGTGTGTGTGAAGATTCACGTGTGCTCACTTTTAGAAAAATATGTTGTTCGCCCTTACACACCAATCACACTGATTGATCAACGTGGGTTTTTTGACTTGCTTGTCAAGACATACCCACAGGGTGTCATGAGTAAGCACATTGCATCATTGACACCTGGTGACAAGCTCGAGTTCCAGGGACCATTCAAGAAAATTGATGTGGCACCAAATATGAAGAAACACATTGGAATGATTGCTGGAGGAACAGGCAAGTGATCTTGTATGCAGTATGCTGCTGTTTGTCTTTTGTTTGTCATATTCATACATAAAAAGGTCTCATTAATTAATTCATATTACATGTACAATGTACACATGCATGGAAAATTTATTTTTGCCGGACCTGGGAAAAAGGAGAGGAACAATATGTTTAAACTACCATAACTGTACGTCCAATGCTGTAACTAGAGTGGTTCATCTGTTGCTTTATTTTATGGCTATAGCTGGTGACCAGATCTGAGCGATAAGTAATACGCTTCACATACGGGTACTTACTAAACTGACCAAATTATAGCCATTGGCCGTATCAACTGTCGTCCAATAGCGTGAACTTTGAATCTATCATCTCCATAAGAATTAAGAACGCGTTCAAACTTCGCGACCACATAAAGATAACCGAAATAAGACAATATACAGTGATTTATGTTGATTACTTCGTTCTACAGTATGTTAAATTTCCGTTTCCCCTCACGTAGCTATAGGTTGCGACCGAAATCGATGACTTGTTTCGCAGGGAGAAGTTAGATTACAAATTCCTCTCGTACAAGCATGCCCTATTGTATCGAGAACATTCATCTATAGTTTCATAGCTAAGAATGCAGCCATCCCGAAGTTGAAACGTTCACGCAATTTTGTGGAATGTAGTCACACTTTGAGTTTCAAATTTTCTGTCTAACGGATTCTTCAATTGTTGTGTGTGGTGCCAAGCACAGCAGTATGACTATTGTATTCGACTATGATGATGCTTGTTAGAGGAACCGTGGCATAGTGTTCTATAGTAGTAATTGTTTCTAGGTCTCACACCCATGCTGCAGGTGGTAAGAGAACTCCTACTTCGTGCTGAATCATCAAACATGCTGCTAACCCTAGTATTTGCCAATGTTACCGAAGACGATATTCTCCTTCGTGACCAACTCGACCAACTAGCTGAACAACATAAAAACTTCAGTGTCCACTATGTACTAGAAAAGCCACCAGCCAAGTGGCAAGGCAGTACTGGCTATGTAACAGCCAACATCATTAATAAGTATTTGCCATCTCCTGGTTCTGACATTGTAATCATGGTATGTGGTCCACCTCCAATGATGAAGGCAATTTCAGGAGACAAAGTTAGTCCCAGGGAGCAAGGAGAAGTGGAAGGTCTGTTGAAGGATTTGGGCTACACAAAAGACATGGTATTCAAGTTCTAAGATTGGGTGACTAGCAGTTATCATTATGCAATGAACTACGAGGTAGTAGATGAGATAGAAATGACATGTGTACATGTTTGTTTCAGTTAGTAGGTACGGTTTGTTTATATTGTGGTAGGACATGTTTACTATTTGTATGAGCATCACTGGAATAATGGCAAGCTTTAGATTGTTTCATTTTTCTATGAGACTGTTAGCCCATGGCTAATAGTTTCTCTGTAGAGATGTATGGTTGGTAAGATACATGAACAGAATCTACCAGTGCATGCATTCATAGTTCTAGCGTGTAGACGAGCCAGCTCCATTTTGCTCTTGATTTACCATGTTAGCAATAAAGGTGCATTTTCCAATGAAATTGTTCTGTAGTAGATCCTTGACCTGTGTATCATGTGATCAGTACTAACTTGAATCAGGGATAGATGGCATCTTGTAAAAGAAAGCAAGTGCTGTACCTATTAAGCACAAAGTATTACAAGTATAGATATCTTAGCACCATCAACACACACACACACACACACACACACACACACACACACACACACACACACACACACACACACACACACACACAAATGGACAATGGACAAATGTCAAGCCCTCCACGTCATTCGCGAATGACGTCACCTTAAGGTTAGTTGCGGAGATAGCTCCCCCTGCCTCTAGAGACAGGGCCTCCATGCGCTACGTGGAGGCTTAGGGCCAGCACAATCCACCTGGAGCTTGGCCAGAGTCATCCAGGGGCACTGACTATGGCGCAGCTTTGGGACTGGACACCAAGGCCCACACGTACCCGTCTGCTGCATGATGTTACTGCCAAGCCAGCGGTCATGTCCACCCCAGTCAATGACCAGGTACTCATTTATATTCCTGAGTCGAGAGAAGCAATTGTGTGTAAGTTTCTTGCTTAAGGAAATTATGCCATAGCTCGCCATCACTGTGACTTGAACCTGCAATCCTGCAAGGTCCCGGATGTTTTCATTCCATAAATGCACTCTCTAACCAACTGAGCTATTGCACACACACTCACTCACACACACACACACGCACACACACACACACACACACACACACACACACACACGCATGCACAAACATGGACTCTCAAGATAGGTAGCATCTACCATCAAAACATAAACATCAAAATCCAACTTTGAGTGCATGATGGTCAGTCATCACAAATGGTGACCATGTAACACAATCCAATAGTAATGATAGGGAAGTTGGAAGTAGTAGTTGCATAGATGCTAATTCATGATAGCTGACCAACAAGCTACAGCATCACCTTCCATATTGATCAGTTGTTGAACTTGTGTACTCTCTCCAAGCAGTATAATCAATGTAATGGATGATAATAGTTTGACTGCAGTGTGAATCGAGTTTGCAGCTGAAAACATGAATACAACTACATATGATGATTGGACTTGCACCTAGTAGTAATTGGTGCTAATAGTTATGTGGATCCTTAGATATAAAAATTACAGCAATAACAAATTTCAGTGGGGCAACTGCTCTAGTCACATGGCAGGTAATCACTTCAACTTTATCATGCAGATATCAGTGGTGTGGCTGGGTCTCCAAATTGAGGGAGCCAGCTGCTATGGTTATAAGACCTAAAGACCTTTTGTCAGCTGTCTAGAAGGTCGCACCTACTAATATTGGAGGGTCAAAGCCCAACCTGACTCCATATTGAGTGACTTCACTGCAGATATGCTCCCTATAGCTATATAACTTGTCTTATCACACATACTGTACACATGCACATGGCATATAAATATACACATACCCAAGAAAGACAGAGAAGCTGTCATAAACCAAATCCCTGTCCAGCCAATTGCTCTGGATAGTGTAGTAGACAACAAAGCACTAATAGGACCAGCAACAGCCTGCATGGAATGAGAATTAGAGGTCTATACAGGAATTACTAATTGTACTATTATATTATATTATTTTTGTTAATTAATTTACATCAATGCAGGTTTTATATTGATTTGACTGACAAACCTGTGATGTAAAGACAAGACCATAATTGGCAGTAAAATACAATTTTCCAAACCTGAAAATTTCGAATTAGCAAAATAATGTTATTATAAACCAAAAGTCTCTTTTTGTTAGTTTCCTCTACCTGGCAGTTGCAGCAGGGAATAGTGAATAGTTTCCGCCAGCACAAAAGAAAAGCAAGCAGACCCATATAAAAAACATTGGCTTTCCACCTCGTGTTGTTCCTTCAAATGACAGGAGTAAGGCAGTCATCAAGCTTGTCATTGAGATCATGGCAATCTGTTGGATGGAACCGAATTAACCAATGATACAACAAAGCACTGAGATCTACATATGCATTCTTACTCTGAATGAGAAACGATCAGCAATGTAACCCCAAAATATCCTGGAGACAGCATTGAATGGGGCAGAAACAGCACCAACAATGGCCAGGAAGTGGTCATTATTAATAAATGTTAAACCAAACGCCTACAACATGAATAAGTAAGCCATGCATATTTGTATTTTGATACGGTTTGTATGTAGAATAGATATGTACCTAGGTATGACATGGGCAAACACGTTGAACAATGACAATCTTATGGTCATTATCATTGTTCAACATGTTTGCTCACACCAACACCTTTGATGCACCAGCATAGTATATACTATCAGACCCTTAATACTACATTAATTGTACTTGGAGTGTCGCTTTTCAATTGGGATTTATCCAAAAAAATGCAAATATGTGAGCAGCTGCTTCATTAAGACATTCCCAGGAATTCTCCAGTTGTGCAGACAATGGGACCATTAATGTGTGGCACTATTGTGTGTAACTTACCTTGAACAGAGAGGAAAGCAACACGACGGTTTGTCCATTGCATAGAAACATGAACCACAGAATATAAAATGACACTTGATGAAATAACTGACGAGGATGAAATCCTGGTTGTTGATTGATTGCTTGTCTCGAGTTTTCATCATCTTTTGCTAAATCTTTGTCACGTTTATTGAGCATGGTGCATTCTGTCACTGATTCAGGATCGCATTTATCCAGCTACAATACACATATCATAATCAATAGTCATATATCATAACCAACTACTTTTATGTCCAATGTGAATCACACAGATGTAGAGTATGGCGATGGTTTGAGTTCCTCTTTGGGATCAGAGAGAAATATGCAACCAATTATTTGAATGACAAAGTAGATTCCTCCCAATAGGAGAAAACTCTCTCGTGTTCGGTGCAAGACGTCTTTATTATCAAAGTATCTGTTACATTACAAAGAGCACTGAAAACATGCATGCAAAATATTACTTAATTATGTAAAATAATACTTCTCTGTGGGGTCTTCTGGATTTGCAGTAGCACGCACATTGTGAGGATTAATATAGGCTGTCTGTACTTGATCAAAAATAAATGCACCAGCACCAAAGCCAGCAACAACAATGCCAGAAGCTAGTCCCTTTCGGTCAGGCAACCACTGCAATAAGAATGTCCAGTTTCCCTACTGATGATTAATAACTATTGCAATCTGAATACTTACTCTCATTGCACAGGCCACTGGAGGACCATAGGCAAAGCCAATACCAATGCCAAACAGCAAGCCATATGTCAGCAATGTAAGCCAGAATGAGCTTAGGCTGAAGTATGTCAGTGTAACAGCAGTACTGAAACAGGCAGGAGTTAATACCAATATCCATAAATTATTGATTGATTGATTGATTGATTGAGTGATTGATTGACTATATTTATTTTGCACCAATAGCACAGTAATGACATATGGGAAGTAATACAGAAAAGAAAGAGAAATTACGAAGTAAGACAATCTATATGATAACTCTTCATAACTAAACTGGCAAAAGCCATCTAGGCCTGATCTATAATATTCCTGGCAGAGGTCCATACTCAAGAGGCTCCTTCCATCTGTGTGGCTAGGGTTAATTATCTGTCTCATCATATCATGTACATTGTGTAATGCATGATGTAAACATACAACCTGTACTTGGAGCACCTTTCAGATGCTTCCTTAACTCATTATTTGACCCTGTCATGTACAGATTCTTGAAAAACCTGTCCCAAGTCCTTTATGAATGGCCTTCCTCCAAGTGCTGTCTAACATTTTGGTATAAGGACTTTTTCGTAAGATCCCATAAGGTGGCCACCATAACTTAGCACTGGGAACGACTGAACATCTAGAACTCTCTTCCACACATCTTCCTCTCTAGAAGCACGACCACTTCTCACATCATTCCACAATGAGCCCAAATGACATAAAGACTCCATAACTGGTATATGACACCATGCACCCTCAATCACAAATCTGCAGTTTTGTTTTAATAGATTGGCTGTCACCACACTCTCCTTAGCAAATCTCTCACATACCCCAGCATTGTCTGAATTCCAAATTATTCTTTTATGCTATAATTATTAGAGCTATCTATATTTTATTGAAAACTACATATCACAAAGATTTGTTACCAGCCCCAACCCCAGGGTATCCAAAAACTCAACCACATTGCCATTTAGTTGTTTTCTTAATTAATTATACATTACTGTTGACATTCAACTTATCACAAGATCAATCTATATACCTCATGATTATACATCCAACAAAAGTGGTCAGACGTGCTCCTAGTTTCTTCTCGATAATCCCACCAATCCACATGCTTGCTCCATGACCACCCACCGTAAGAGCAAATATCCAAGTAGAAGTCTGCACAGATCCGGTGTGTACACTAGCTTGCATGCATTTCACATCAAACAATTCGAGTAATGACTTACTGCTACTGTTAGGGAGTGAGGAGTACCATATTCCCTGATGTATGAAACAATGTATGGAGCCATGTTGCCTGGAGACACAAAATGAAGTAATGTGTACAGTACTCAGAGAAGTAGACGAGAGCTGCCATTTATTCTTATTAGTACATCCAAAAATCAAGAATTCACATGCAAATCACGTCTTAATTTAAGTATAATATATAATTTATAGCTAATATCAGAAATATTTAGAACATTACAAGTGATTACAGCTAACTTACAGATGGATATCCGTGCATTCTTATTTCATGCTCGTCACGTACTGGGAAATGTTTGGAACATAAACCCAGAAGTAGAGGCCTCAACTTAATTGTTTACAACTATCAGCTTTGTCACCCACACCTATAGACCAGCACCCAGTAGTCAGACTATCCACCCAGTAGTCAGACTGTCCTCCCTGTCCATGCATGCAGCTGACTCCGTGATCAAGAGTCAATCAGCACAGCATTATGGAGAAGTGCACATGGAGTTTACCATGTTCCTAGGTTTCATAACAATATTAATGTAGCGAAAGATTGAAGTCTAGACCTGTACTCACCAAACGAATAGAGAGTACCCAAAGTTAAGTGCACGAGAAAACCAGCAATACACACAACTGTCGCACGTATCGTATGTCGTGTATTTTCCCCTCTTCTTTCCATTGTCACCTCAATACACCATAGGAATACTTGTACCTAATAATAATATGCCGGATATCTAGAAATCCGGGATAATTCCGTTTTTGTGACCCGTATCTGTCTGGTGTGTGTGTGTGTGTGTGTGTGTGTGTGTGTGTGTGTGTGTGTGTGTGTGTGTGTGTGTGAGTGTGTGTGTGTGTGTGTGTGTGTGTGTGTGTGTGTGTGTGTGTGAGTGTGTGTGTGAGTGTGTGTGTGTGTGTGTGTGTGTGTGTGTGTGTGTGTGTGAGTGCGTGCGTGCGTGTGTGAGTGCGTGTGAGTGTGTGTGTGTGTGTGTGTGTGTGTGTGTGTGTGAGTGAGTGTGTGTGTGTGTGTGTGTGTGTGAGTGCGTGTGAGTGTGTGAGTGTGTGTGTGAGTGCGTGTGTGAGTGCGTGTGTGAGTGTGTGTGTGTGTGTGTGTGTGTGTGTGTGTGTGTGTGTGAGTGTGTGTGTGTGTGTGTGTGTGTGTGTGAGTGCGTGTGTGTGAGTGTGTGTGTGTGTGTGTGTGTGTGTGAGTGTGTGTGTGTGTGTGTGTGTGTGAGTGCGTGTGTGTGTGAGTGTGTGTGAGTGTGTGTGTGTGTGTGTGTGTGTGTGTATGTGTGTGTGTGTGAGTGCGTGTGTGAGTGTGTGTGTGTGTGTGTGTGCGTGCGTGTGCATGTGCGTGCACGCGTGTGTGTACATCATGATTAACTGACAAAGGCTTTTAAATCAGTTAATCGTGAAGTTCTCTGGCAAATTCTGTGAAGATTGGGTTGTCCATTCAAGTTTGTCAATTTGATTAATTAATTAAACAATTACATGAAGGAATGTCAGCAAGAGTCATCTATGGTGGGGGGAAATCAGAGCGATTTTATGTGCAAACTGAAGTGAAACAGGGTTGTGTTCTGGCACCAACTTTGTTTGCTCTCTTTCTTGCAGCACTGTTAACAGGAATGAATCATAGCATAGGAGATTGAGGTGTGTCTGTACAGTATCGTATAGATAGATGGCAAATTCTACAACATTCGGAGATTTATGGCAAAAACCAAGACATCAATTACAAAGTTTCGTGAGTTATGATATGCAGATGACTGTGCTCTTGTAGCACACTCTGGTGAAGAAATGCAACACATAGTTTCCTGCTTCAACAATGCTGCTGTGAGCTTTGGCTTACAAACTAATATAAAACAGACAGAATGTTTGTTTCAACCTGCTCCAGGAGCAGAAACAACAGCTGATGATATCTTTGTTTCTGGAGAAGCATTAAAGAAAGTATCTACATTTTTTTATCTTGGTAGTGTCATCTCTGATAATTGCACCATAAATAATGACGTTGCTACATGCTTATAAAAAGCAAACAGATGATATGGTGCACTTCAAAAGAGGCTGTGGAGTCAAAGACGTATCAAAGTAAAAACTAAAATAAAAGTATACGAGGCAGTCATTCTTACAACTCTTTTATATGGGTCACAATCATGAACGGTTTACAGGAGAAACATTAAAGAGCTTGAAAAATTCCATCTTCGTAGTCTGCGTCGTATCCTGCGAATTCATTGGAGTGAAAGAGTGTCAAATAGTGAGGTTCTGAAACGATCTGGAATGACAGGGATTGAATGTATCATAACAAAATAACAACTACAATGGGTCGGTCATGTCACAAGAATGAATGACAGAAGGCTACCAAAACAAGTGTCCTATGGACAGTTGTTAAATGCCAAGAGAAGAACTGGTGGCCATAAACTTAGATTAAAGACATGCTGCGTCATCATCTGCAGAATGTGGGCATCAATCAGGACAATTGGGAGTCGCTGGCGTCTGATTGTTTGGTTTGGAGGAAGAAAGTGTCATCTGGTCTGAAGAAGTTTGAGGATGAGAGAATGAAAAATTAGAAGAACGACGACACACACATCAGCAAATAGCTCAAGGAGTAATTACAAGTCAATATGTATGTGCCATCTGTCATCACGATTGTCATACTCATATTGGTCTCTATGCACATGAACAAGCACACAAACGATGGTTGAACTCTAATCAGTAGAGAAGTCGTGAACTCGTACATGAGCAGTGGACAAAACCTAGAAAATAAAAATGAACGCGCGTGTGTGTGTGTATCACACGAGGGCCTTGGCCTGGATACGAGGCTACTGAAACTTCTGTAGAACACAGTGTAGTCCTCCATGACACTCAGTTCTGCAGGGCCTACATCTAGGTATGTTGAGTTCAGTTTTACGTCTAATCCATGATATGTTGTACACTTCCAGTGACCAGGACATTCTACAATATAAGAAAATTAAGGTACACTAATAGTAGATAGTCTGGTGAAGGATCTAAAGTACACAAACAACAAAGTATTCAAGTCAATCATTAAATATAGCCAGCAGTCATTATTTAATTTAATTACATAAATAGATAATTAGATAGTATGTGAGATAGAAATGATGGGTACATATAAATTTGCTACCGTCAGGTGTTCTTTGTGGCATCTAGTAGACATGTTCACTGTTTCTGTCTGCACTGTTTGAATAATGTCAAGCATTTCTATGAGACTTTCATTCATGTTTACGAGAATCGTTTGCACTAGGCTTTGCCTACATCCTGGGTATGTACAAAGGGATTCTTGGGATGAAGGAGCTAGTCAAGTACATATATATTTTGTGTGTGTGTGTGTGTGTATATATAGATATATATACACACACACACACACAAAAGTTCTCTTATCGTTGAAAAGGTATGGCCAGTTGTTGAGTTTTGTAGCTCTAGTATGTAAATTAAACCATCAATCTCCACATGGCTTTAGGATCAAATGCAATGCCTATATTTCTGCAGTGAAACCGTTTATAGTAGATCCACCACTTGCCTGTGATATCTACTGATTTTCCACTGATACTCATCAGACAAGCGAACTACTAAGTATAGAGCTGCCTACAAGGCGTGAGAAGACTGACACAAGCAATAGTGTTGTAATATCATTTTTCCATATACACGCTGTAGTAACAGTAAATTGTTACTGCCTGTTGTCTATCGTAAAAATAGCAAATAAATTAACAACTATTGAAACTATCTGTAAAACGTAAATTGACTAGCACACTTGCTAAGGTACTGTTCCAACCACCACGTCATGTTGGTTGTGGTAACCTAGCTTGAAATAAAGGTAGTTGGCATCTTATAGAAGAAAGCAAATGTTGTACCTATAAAGTACAGCATAGATAACAAGTGTATATCTTACCATTAGCAACACACACACACACACACACACACACACACACACACACACACACACACACACACACACACGCACATGCACATGCACGCACACATACACCCACCCACCCACACACACACCCACACCCACACACCCACACACACACACACACACACACACACACACACACACACACACACACACACACACACACACATCACATCACATCACACTACAGCCCTGTGTCTACAATAGTTGCTACAAACTGTGACCATGCAACATAATCCAGTAATGTCAAATGTATAGTAGTGATTACAAAGTAGGACAGCTGTCGACCATGGTAGTGAACAGACCAGCTACACCTTCACCCTCAGTTGCATGCCATCGTCAGCAGTAATCAATGCATTAAATATCAAGTAATACTATAGTTCTGGTTAAATTTAGCAGTCAAAAACATAAAACAAGCATTGTGATTGGGCTTGTAGTCATTGATACTTGTAGTCATCGATGCTGTAGATTGATTAGACGTAATACTATATTACAACTTAGCTCTATTCCTACTGAAATACCTAATAGTTACAAGGCAAGTAAATATGACAGTGTCTATGCATGTAACTGCTAGAATATCACACATACGGTACATACACATGCACATGGTACATAAATATGGTTATACCCAAGAAAGACAAAGAAGCTGCCAAAAACCATATCCCTGTCCATCCAATTGCACCTGAGAGTGTTGTAGACAACAGAGCGCCAATAGGACCAGCAACAACCTACAGAGAATGAGTGTTAGAGAAACAAGTATGTTGTATGTTTGAGCTACAATTTGCAGATCAAACAGCTGAGCATTGTTTGTTTGGATTTCACTTATTTCATCTTAATTAAATTTAATTAAGTGCTAAATTACCTACTTAATTCATGTCTTATTGCATTGATTGAGTTTGACAATATGTGACTGACAAACCTGTGATGTGAAGACGAGACCATAATTGGTGGTGAAATATGATTTTCCAAACCTACAAATTTAACAAAATTAGCAAACTAGGCTTAATTAAGCGAGACTGTTCCTGTGTTAGTTTCCTTTACCTGGCAGTTGCAGCAGGAAACAGTGAAAAATTTCCGCCAATACAGAAGAAGAGCAAGCAGACCCATATAAAAAACATGGGCTTTCCGACCAGTGTTGTTCCTTCAAATGACAGAAGTAAGGCAGTCATCAAGCATGTCATTGATATCATAGCAATCTGTTGGAAAAACCAATGAACCAATGATACACCAAAATCTTTAGGGCTGCATGTCCATGCATTCTTACTCTGAATGAGAAACGATCAGCCATGTAACCCCAAAATATCCTGGAGACAGCATTGAATGGGGCAGCAACAGCACCAGCATCAGCCAGAAAGTGGTCGTTATTAATGAATGTTAAACCAAATGCCTACAACACAGAAATAAGAGAGGCATGGTATATTTTGTTCGACATGTCTCTTACTTATAATATTAATGTATAAGTGTATGTGCACTTATGTGTACAGACATATATTCAGACATTCGCATTTACTTAGTGGCAGGTAGAGGCAATTATCACTGATACAGGCAATCAGTCAATACTCGTTTATGTTAAGCTTAAGATCAATTAATTTTAGTTGCAAATTCGAGTGTATTTTGTCTAATAAACTGAATTAAACGAGAATGACACAGTCCAGAGTTTTTTCTAATGTGCAATTATAAGAGTGAAGTCTCAACTGCGTCTACCTTGAACAGAGTGGAAATGAATACCACAGCTAGTCCATTGCACAGAAACATGAACCAAAGAACATAGAATGAGACTTGCTGAAATAACTGGCGAGGACGAAGTCCCATTTGTTGATCAATTGCTTCTGTAGAGTTTTCTTCATATTCTACTGAATCCTCGTCACCTCCATTGAATACAGTGCGTTCTGTCACTGATTCAGAATCAGACTCATCTAGCTATAATTGACAATGGCATAATCAATACTTGAAATAGTTTAAGTGCAATGTGAATTACAGCTGTAGAATACGACGATGGTCTGTGTTCCTCTTTAGGATCAAATAGAAATAAGCAACCAACTATTTGAATGATAAAATAGATCCCTCCCAATAGGAGAAAACACAATCTTGTTCGATGCAAGACATCCTCATCATCAAAGTATCTGTTACATTAAAACAGCAGTGATAACATGCATGCAATGCACTAGGCAAATGCACAAAATGATACTTTTCTGTAGATTCTGGTAGATTTGTAGTAGCACGAACATTGTGAGGATTAATAAAGGCTGTCTGGACTTGATCAAAAACGAATGCACCAGCACCAAATCCAGACACAATAATGCCAGCAGCTAGTCCCTTTCGACGTGGCAACCACTGCAACAAATGGCCCAATTTCTCCAATGACAATGAACTCTTGCAAATCAACTACTCACTCTCATTGCACAGGCCATTGGAGGAGCATAAGCAATGCCAACGCCAACACCAAATAGTAAGCCATATGTTAGCAATGTGAGCCAGAATGAGCTTATACTGAAGTATGTCAGTGTAACTCCAGCACTGAAAGCAAGCAACTATTGACCATGTAAGGAAACAGTTTATTTGATTAATAATTAAGATATGCATTTTATCTAAAAGTTTATTGAGTAAACTTTCCTTTCACATTACTGTATTTATTAATCATTCCAAGGCATTCATACTTACTACTGTCAACACATAAATTAATTATTACAAACTAATAGTAGGATCTACAGACCTCATTATCATGCATCCAACTAATGTTGTTAGACGTGCTCCAAGTTTCTTCTCAATAATCCCACCAATCCACATGCTCGATCCTTGACCAGCTAGCATTAAAGCATAAATCCAACTAGCAGTCTGCACAAAACAATTGTTTAGTGTGTAACATTATTATATAGTACCAGTAATGACTTACTGTTACTGTCAAGGATTGAGGAGTGCCATATTTCCTGATGTATGAAACAATGTATGGGGCCATGTTGCCTAGACAACAAGAGTAAGAGTGATGGGTAAGAGTAACAAGAAAAAGAATAATGACTTTTATATATGAAAGTACATTAATTAATTAAAGCACTAAATTAAAGTAAATCATTCACAATCATCAGCTCAATACCAATAAAATTATTTGGTGATTAAGAGGTACTTAACACCTGACCCCAAGTGTGGTGTGGAAACAGGCATCAATGTCAGTACAGTCAATTCAATTTCCCCAATATCCAACATGTTTAATTAACAAATCAAGACAAACTATTAAACACTTGCTATACTGTGTGCCTTTCTTCAATGATAATGGGACCAAGCAAATAATAATATCTGTAAATTTAACATATGGGAAATTGGTTGTTTTAATCATGTTATGCTAGATTCACACTGTTTGAGAGCTGCCATCTGTCCAAAAGCTCAGAAAGAAGTGAGGCAACTTTTTGGCTATAAGAGCTCCTACAATGAGTCTAGTAATCAGCCAGGACAAACTTCGTCAGCAGGTATATATATATATATATATATATATATATATATATATATATATATATATATATATATATATATATATATAAGGACTCAAATTTGTTGAGTTTTTGGCAAAGCTACTATTGCCTAGAAAGATGTGTTCTATATATATTTATTTAAATGCTTACAGCAAGATGCCAGCGTTAGACCACATCCAATGAGCTGGAATGAATTTGGCCATGTTTGGTCTGCCACAAGACTCCCAGCTGACCAGTGGAGCATGGTCTAAAATTTGTCAAACAAAACTGGTAATTGCAAAAGCATAATTTTGATAATGGTGCCGACCACAGGTGTAGAACTACCCAAATTTTATTGCATTAATAGCTGCATTGGGTATCAACATCATATCTTGGAATCACTCAGTCAATCGACTGATTGTCAATTGTCCATTGTCAGAAAAAAGATTTCCGGCTATCTAAGTGCACCTTTGGGTATTATGATATGCATCCAAGCTCTACAATGCATATTATTATATCTGACATCTGCAAAGGGTGATATACTGTTGATTACAGAACATAGATGAAATGAGACTATACTACAAGACTTCCATTCTTATTTCATACATATATGTACTTGCATGGGAAGCAGTCCAATCTCATTTGCACTCAATTTAATCAATTCAATTCCAGTTTGGAACTCTTGGCTTGGAACAGTCAACTTTGTACACGTACAAAAACAACACTTATTAGCGCTTTAGTCTCCCTAAGCTTTCAGTTGTCATACTTCATTGAAGACATTCTACCAACATTGTAACAAGTACTAGTTATAGTACTGTCGGATGTCACTTATCTATAGACATCCAGAAGATTCAGAGGGTTTACCAAAGTTGATCTGTTTGAATACTAATTTTGATAATTTTGTTTGAGAAATTTAGATCCTGCACAGCTACATGTATAATCCTTGCAGCACTAAGAACAACATTTACTCTTTCATGCACCTGAACAGCAGAATGCCCATCATTTTTCCACCACCCAGGAACAGTGACGTTAGGACACCTAACACTACCCAATTTATTGGGATACGATGACGTCAAGATCATGCGGCACTAAACACTCTTTCTCAGCCTCCCATCACTTACGTCTAGACTTATGTCTCAGCGCATATCCTACTTAGCTAGACAGAAAGCTTTTCTCTAGTCTGGGCTCACGAATTAGTCACACCATACCTCTACTTGCTAACTGGCTTGCAAGGCTAAAACTTTGGAGGGTTAAGAGTGCAGCATTTGGAGGAGTCCAGACACAAAATCTGTGTACACGTCCATGTGGTATGTAACACGTACAGCAATGTAGCAACGCATGTCTCGACTTCCTACTCACCATATGAGTACAGAGTACCCAAAGTTAGGTGTACCAGAAAGCCAGCAGTACACACCACTGCCGCACGTAGCCTGTGACGTGTATCGGCAAAATTTTCTGGTCTTCTTTCCGCCATTTTTCAATGCCGCCCGCCGCGTCACTGATGTACTAATAGCTGCCCCTCGCTCATACAGTAGACTAGAAATTATGAACCACACACACCACATACGGGCTTTTACGGCCAATACAAGCGTGTTCTCGCTTTATCGAGTTTACGAACTGCCCTTCGTCGTTTGACCTAGTTCTGCATCTGTTGGCTTTAAAATTTTGTTGTTTGAGTGTTAACGTTGTAGTCCGGCGGACTACTGTCGACTCTAAAAATAGACTAAAAATCAAGTGATGGCTGCCGCAATCACTGAAGAACCGAGCAATGGAAGCACGAAGACGCCCGGAACAAGGTAGAGCACTTCTCGTTGACAAGAATGAAAACAGCGGTTCGCAGTTCGTTGAATCGCCTTTCCGCATCCGACATTATTGCAATAGTTGCTGGGCATTTACTCTTGACTTTCTCTAGAGTTTACAAAAAATGTTGTCCGAACAATAAGGTACAGTGTACAGTAGATTTGCTGCATGTCTGTTGCGTATGGCGTGTTGACGACCGCTTGCTTACGTCCCTCAGATTACCGTCTACGTCGGAAAACGAGATTTCATCGACCACAACGGCATCGTCGACGCTCTAGGTGAGCAGTTCTTGTACACGCTAGACGACGTCGCTCTGTATCTGGCGTTTGTGCTTGTTAGATGGTGTAGTACGAATCGATTCCGATTGCATCGAGGATGGAAGTGACAAGAAAGGTGCTTGACGGTTTTGTTATTATTCTCAAGTCGTGACGCTTGTTGAACATACGCTTTGTCGTTTATAGTGTTTGTTCAAGTATTGGCTGCTTTCAGACACGGCCGTGAAGATTTGGATGTGTTGGGTCTGTCGTTTAGAAAGGATTTGTTTGAAGAGAACGTACAGATTTATCCGGTATCTCGGAATACGCCTCAAGTCCGTTTGTCAAAACTCCAAGAGAGACTGATTAGGAAATTAGGAGCGGATGCGTACCCTTTCACTTTCAAGGTATCATGTCTATATAGAGAGATACTAAATTGGATTTGCTTGTGTCATCCAGATGAACTATAGTGTAGGCAGCTAATTTGGTATGAGCACTAAAGTTGCGGCTATTTCTGAATGGTGGCGTTTATGTTACTCTTATGGGTCTTGCTCTTTTAGTATCTTCAGATCTGTTAGAAACAGTGTTAACTCAATTCTCTATCAGTAATTGCAATCACAGTAGTATGGTATAATTGGCAGAGTTTGGTGGAGTTAGAGTTTATAGAAGTCTAATTCATGTAGGAACTTTAGGTGAAACATTTCACTCTTAGCTGATTCAGGCACCACTGACTATTAGGTGTGGGTGGGGTATGAGGTTTACATCTGTCTAACATTTCTAATTAAGTAAGTCCTTCTGCTGGATTGCTGGATTGTACAGGATTCATAATGTAGACAGTTGAGCTGGATTAGTGTAGTGTGTACACAGCTTTAAAACATAATAAATGCTGTCTGGCTAAACATCAAAAAGGAGTTCTTAGAGATGTTACATTATGATGCACACGTAAGAGATCCTTGAGTATGCTATTGATTAAGTTCTTAGAATATAATATCTTGTTGACTAGAAGTTGTTGTGCATTTCTAGCTACCTGCTTGTATCCCATCATCTGTCACTTTACAGCCAGAGGCAGGATCTACAACCAAGGTTATCAGTACAAGCTGCCTCTTGAATCTTTCTTGCCTATAGTTTGTTGTTTGGCTTTAGCCATGTGGAATTGATTTTGAATTACGAGTATTTGTAGCCAATGAACCTACTGATAAGGCAGATAAGAGGTAAGTATTGATTTACTGAGTAATACCCTGTTTCTGGAATGGGTTGAATATTACCAAGTTGTAGTGATATTGGCTGTCATTAGTTAAGCCATGATGAACTTTTTGTCTTTGGAGAGTGGCAGGTGTTGTTATATGTGGAACAAAACTAATGTTAGTTCCTGTTTCATATGATAACTAATTTAATTTGGTTCAGGATGTACATACAGGTGTGTCATCTCTTGCCTCAAAGTGAGGTCTGGTGTCATTATTTGCTTTGAGGCTTCTGTGTGTGTGTGTGTGTGTGTGTGTGTGTGTGTGTGTGTGTGTGTGTGTGTGTGTGTGTGTGTGTGTGTGTGTGTGTGTGTGTGTGTGTGTGTGTGTGTGTGTGTGTGTACACACGCACGCACGCACCCTGCCTGCCTGTGTGCATGGTGCATGAGTGGGTGTGTGCATGTGTGCAGGTGGGTAGGTGAGTGTGTGTGACTGCTGGGTGTGCATTAGTGTAATGCTGATTAATAAATTTACATAATTTACATACACACCTGATTATTTTTCAATAAATGGGAGCAAATTGCAACCAGAGGAATTAAGATAAGAATAAACATCCACCTGATGTTTGAAGAATAGATACTCTAGTTTGGAACAATGCTGAGTTTCATGTTTGAAAACTTGTAGCTTAAAGCTTATCAATTTTTGATTAAGGTCTACAAACTGCTTTTTAGGCTGATTTTCAAGGCCTGACATTATCATGATGTGTTCAAGAGGATGTAGTAAAACCGTACAACCACACATTCTGAGACATACTTAGACCAAACAGTTTCTTGATCATTTTGATTAGAAATCTTGTACAACTGAGAACATCTTACACCAATGGGACGGCTGTTTCAGTCACTGAGTGGGGACAATCAGGAGATGCCACATTGTATACATGTACACATTGTTTTGTGGAAATAAAGTTGTACTAGCGTAGGAATTGCACTAGCACCTAACCTAGGCGAAGAAAACGTAAAAATTAACTTTCACCAATCGTCCATTATTTGGCACGTACCATACACTCGTCTTATTATGCTAAGTATATTACACTCTAGCCAGCGCATTTTGCACTCCACGCATTCTTTGTCGTTGTATTCAGAGTTGCCCCCATCTCACAATCTCACTGTAGGGCAGGTCCACGTGTTACTCTAGAGACAAAATGTACACACACGGGCACATGCACACCCACACACATAAAAACATGCACACACACACATGCACACACACACACACACACACACACAAACACACACACACACACACACACGCGCGCGCGCGCATGCACACACGTATTCACTTGAGTCAGTTCTGTCTGCTAGCATCCCACTACCTACGCTACACGTCATGCAGCGAAGAAGGCTTACTCCGACTATAGCGGGCGCATGGCTGGCGAAGAATAACGTACAGCGCATCTTACACTGTACCAGTTGACAGTGGCTGTCGAGCGCACATCCGCATACTCGGTTAATTGAATAAACAAACCGTCACACATCTCATTTGAGGCCGCCAAAGTCTCGTTTCTGGAGGTTGGAGGCATTCGGCTCGACTGTTCATCTCTGACAGCCAAACTTGACCAGGCCGCTGTGTTTTGCGACGTTCGGGGACCGGCGTCGTGTCAATCGGCGCATTACAGACATCTATCCAGACAGACGGAAACGTGGGTTGGCGTATTATAGTATAGGATGGTAGGGTAGGTGTGAAAGGACATGATGTCTGAGACCTGGTCCAAGTACTAAAATCAATCCATATCTTCAACCTTTTGTACAAAGTTTACTTTTCTAATGGTACAACCAATATGCATATATTGATTGATTATGTTACTGTTATTGTCGCAATGCTAGAGAGTGCTAAGAGCAGTGGGGTTGCATAAATTGGTACTATGATGTATCATTTGCATTTAGAGACTGTTAGGTCAAAGAGCTGACTATATGATTTCTGCTGAGCTGAACTATTTTACACACAAGCTACTAAATAACAGTTTATTGGACTTCAGTCCAAATGGTTGGTTGGACAGTCCATCTCGTAACTATTATTTTAGGCTTAATTAATGACAGCAGTAGCTTTAATTAAAGTAAAGGGAGGCTTGTATTTACTTATAAACTCAACGTTTGTCAATGCCTTGTGAAATAGTGTAGTTTTACAAGATTTACTAGTGGCGTATTTGTAGTCATGCATATGCTTATTTTATAGGAATTTGGTTCGATTAGTAATCAAGAAATTAACTCATGCTTCTCAATCACCATCTGACGAACAGGTTCTGAAGTGTTTTGTGCTAGTTCTTATAAAGGTTATTTTATACAAAACTTGTTTGTCTTTTGTTTTAGCCGACAGCAGAAGTGTCAAAACCAGCATTATTGGGAGGGTCTTCCTTACAAGTGGAGGCTACTCTAGATAAACGTGTAAGTTTGGCTGATAGGACAGCAGTGATAAAGTAATTAGTTGCTGAGTAGCACAGCCTTATATCTGTTGGCTCAAAGTGTTCATTCTTTATGATAGCCTTTTAAAGCTGATAGACTCTTTTGCCTTCATTGCATGTGCATTAGGCACCCACTCTAGTTTGGCAACTCACAAGTTTTTTTAGAGGCTTGTTTGAACAGGATACTGATAGTCTACCCAGAACAAAATACTTTTAGGTAACTAGTATTGAGTTTGCTCAGGCAAAGAAGAAACTCGTAGCTAGTTAATTGGTATAGACTAATAGTGCATGGATGACTTGGTGCTCATGATCCTAAGCATACCCTGATATAGCCCGGATGTGCAGGTTTAATTATGGAAGTGTAAGGTGTAAAAGAAGAAACAGTAACCTTTAGACACACTTGTAGAAGTTGCTCTATTGTATCCTGGCAGTGTAGCCATCCATATGTTCTGGCATATTGTTATTGTTATTTGATGTGCTTAATTTGTGAAACGAAGCATGGATATTGTATTTTAGTATTAGTTGTAGTCTGAGTAGTGTAATGTGCTTGACTTACAAATTTCTATAGTACTACTGAATTCAGTTGAAGTTTAGAATATAAGCCTTTTTTCAACAATGTAATATGTGTGATTGCATAGCAACCATCGATGGCATTGTAAGAAGTTTTGTGGTCATGATTTACATAGTCTGTAATTTGACTAAATTAGAACAATTATAAGTTACCATATGGTAATTGTCATTGTTTGATTACCTTTGTAGATGTATTGTCATGGTGAAGAAATCAAAGTTCATGTGAGTATTCAGAATCGAACTGGGCGGCCAGTAAAGAAGATCAAAGTTTCTGGTAATGTGTTGTTAGTAATCTTTGTAAGACATTTTGTACACACCCAAATCTTTCTTTAGCAAGGCAATTTGCCGAGATTTGTCTTTTCTCTACTGCAAAGTACAAGTGTGTCGTTGATGTTGTTGAAGCTGAGTAAGTAATTAGGTTACACTATTTATCAGCAGTTTTGTGATTACTGGATTTTGCAGAGAAAGAATTTTGCAGGGCAATACTTTTCATCAAACTTACACGTTATGTCCGACACTACAGAAGAATCGAGTATAGCAGCTGGAATTACTTCTATTTGTTTTTTATTCACTTATGGCGGTTTTAGGATAAACGAGGTCTTGCTCTAGATGGCCAGCTCAAACATGAAGACACAAACCTGGCTTCATCGACTGTGTAATGTGGAAGAATCACTATTGCAGGTTTTAGATCAATTTGGATGTTCGTATGTTTAGGGTTGATGGTCATGTTCCGACGTCGAGTGAAGAGCGGCAGTGCCTTGGAATTGTTGTAGAGTATAGAGTCAAAGTTCGATGCGTTGTGGCTCTAGGAAGGTAATAGTCTCATGTTGAAAGTGCCAAGCTTCAATGTTTGTCAGGTTTAAGTTAACCAACTAATTGCAGTGTTTAAAGCGATCCTAGAGACTAGCCTTGATACCAACAAAGTACTGTATTTTGGCCGCCTGACTATAGCGTCTGTATTCAGGCCAATACTGTCCTGCTAGGGAGGATTGTTGGCTGTAGATCTACAAACGGAGTCAGATATCTTGTATAAGTTGTTAGTTACAAGTTGATGCAACGTTTATTAAAACCATTTCCAACTTTGTTACTGTGTACCAGTTGCATGGCGTGTGTACTGTACTTGCCACTTGAGCATTGTATACATTGTGACGTGTAGATGAGTGCTAGTTGTTTATTTGTTGTTTATTCTGTCACTGAACATTGTATTTGTGTCTACAGAGATGTTACACTGGAACTTCCCTTTATACTTAGCCATCCCAAATCCTTTGATCCCTTATCATCAATCCAGGATCTGCCACAATCGAATCCTAGAGTAGCAATGCAGAGTGCAGTAACTCAATCTCTGTTCACCCTTGCTGCTCCCATATTGGGACCTCGGCCTGAGCAGAATGGCAGAGATGCTTATAATGGAGATGGTGGGGCCAACGTTGGATTTGCTGCTGAGAGTGCTGCAAAAGCTGTGGAAGCTCGATTTGTCGAGGGAACTCTTATCCTTGTAGATGAGTAAGTAATGGCTAAATATGTACACAGTTATGAAGTTTTGTGTGTGTGTGTGTGTGTGTGTGTGTGTGTGTGTGTGTGTGTGTGTGTTGTGTAGGTGTGTGTGTTGTGTAGGTGTGTGTGTTGTGTGTGTGTGTGTTATGTGTGTGTGTGTGTGTGTGTGTGTGTGTGTGTGTGTGTGTGTGTGTGCGTGTGTGTGCGCACGCGCACACGCACACACATTTCTGGTCAGTTATTTTATTCAACTGGGATTAGGAAGTTACGTTCATCAGCTTGAGAATGATCTGATGCCTTTAGTCGTCCTTGCATGTGCCATCCATGCATGTGGGATCAGCTAATGCAATAAAATTTACTTAACTTAATTAACACATGGAGATCATCTACATGTGCTAAGTACATTCTATTGCATTACTTGACTGATGACCCAGATTGAGATGTGGCTTGTAAAGAAGAACTACTCTGCTTGCTAGGGTAGTTTGCTCAGAATAGTAAAACCAACTACCGTATAAGATGAAATATTGGTGGGGAATCTATTTTGGAGGTTTGGCAGATGTTTCAGCGACTGCCAATATATTTCGCCATTAATTTGGCCACCTGGATATGTTGACGTGATGTCACGTAGTTGTCACCCACGTGAATCAGGCATCAATGGCAATGTGGTGGTACCTCACGCGGATGAGGCCACAAGATGGTAGGTAATCCTGCTTGCCCGTCTGTTGTGCCTGTGAATGAGGCGGTGAGGCTATGGATGAAGCTGGACTGTCACGTTCACGCGGGTCTCGTTCTTTGCACTGACACAGCAGTTCGTTGTCGCTAGGCAGTAGTTGGAGACCAGTAAGTTAGGGAAATGTGAGCCACGAACACATCTATCAATCACAAACTCCTTCATGACCACATATGGTAAGACATATATTAGTTATCAAACAATGATGTCCAACTGTCCAACGGCCAAAATAAAATCCACCAATATGCTTTGTCCATCAATTTCTTAGCAAACCGCCAAAATAAATTCCCGCTAATGTTTCATGTTATACGGTATTCTGGAATACCAGTTGAATGACTACTTACCTATACAGTTAGTCCAGAATGGTTGGAGTAGGCCAAACGAATACACACCAGTTGTCCTAACACCCACACCATCATGTAATGAATGGATAACAGGTCTGTTGTTATTAGTCTTCACCATTAGTGGTGAAAGACAAAGAGTGGTCTTTTTGTCTTAACGAGCTGCAGCCTTTTTTATCTTAATGAGCTGCAGCTGTATAGGCTGTTATTTGTTCCCGGTCTTGCAGTGGGATTTGTTTACAATCATATCCTCTCCTGTCTCACAACATCTCTGCTAGCCTTAACTTTAGTCTATGTAATACTATGCTGTAGTGTAATATTGTTGTATGAAAAACCTCAGAATGAGCCTTTGCGTGTCATATTTTTCGTATTCTAGCACACTTCCAGCACCTGAAGATGATGACGACGAGTTGGTATTTGAAGAGTTTGTGCGGAGTCGTGTCCACGGTGGCGAGTCAGAGGCATAGGAAATGAATGCTCTGCTGGAATGTGAGGTTTCTGTACGTTCTCTTGTGACATAACAATAAATTAGTCGGGAAGACAATGTAATATAGAAGTTATAAACAGAATTTACTGTTACTGTCGTTGGTGTCTTTTTTTTTGTGACATTGCGCTTAGTTACAATGATATCTGACACCGTGTAGCATAATAGCCATCTGCACTGGTATTGTGCCGTTCTGACAAATGAATAGACTTGAGCTGGGCTTCCCCAAACTGGAATTGTCCAAACTCCTATGTACAGCATTGATATTATTGCAGCATCAAGTTGATTTAGTATCTAGTAATACGAACCTGGAAGATTTGTATAGCATCGAATGACTCTCTGTACTTTCGTCGATGAGTTCTGCTGCTCTCTGCCTCGAGTCTTTGTTGCTCTTTCCTCAACTTTGTGTTCATAAGAGTAACGTGCATTTTGACGTCACCGTACTCTCTCTGCATTATGTGAGTGTAGTCCTGCTGCATGAGTCCTGCATCAGTAAAATGCTTTACGAGTTGGTCTACCAAACATTGTAATCTGGATCAACAATTCTGTTAGACTTAGTCTCATTACTGAGTCATAAATGATACCTGTCCGATCCATCGGCTAAAGAGACTTTCCCGTAGAGAACGTCTACTGCCGAAGGATCGTCGTTCATGTATTCAAGTCCTTGTATCTGTATAATGGCTGGTCGGCCACATAACTCACTTTTGACGACAGTCCTTGAGCATTCAGAAAGTAAATCACAAGCTTTCTCCTATATACCAGACAATGTACTTACTGATGTTTCTAACTGAAACAAAGTTCATTATTATTATTAAACAGTGAAAATGTTTATGGTTTACGGTTTAGCGTAGCTTGTATCTTTGCAGAAAATGCACAATACTATGAGATGCAGATTATTCATATAGATGTTCACATCTCTTTGTATAATACTGAGGCTGTGGAGATGCATGCTTCCATGGGGTATGCTATATTAATGGCATCACAATTACACTGTACCTTCAAACTATAGTCTCACTGGGACAACCTAATCTCGTTTCCTTTCCTTGACATCTTTTTCTAACTCAAACGAACAGGTTGGGCTGTCTCTGTGTAAGACTCTGCAATGCTCTTATTATCACAAAAGTTGTTATTTATCTGATTTCTGAAATGAAGCAATGATGATACTTGTGTTAGTGTGTATCTGTACACTGTGAAGTATGATCACAGAACAAGAAAGCATCTGGCTAACTGTCACTCGTTACCCACATGGATAGCAACTAGTAAGTCAGGGATCTCATATTGTTGGGCATGACTTTAGAGAATTGATTCTGTTGGGATAATAGTGTTTGGAATTTAGGAGACTATGGATGAAGCACAAGAATTACTGTTGCATATGTGATGGGGGTTGTGTTTCACTTCTAGCCTGTAGGTCGGTCAACTAATGAATGACATAAATTTGTTATCAGATAATCTTATAATTGTCACATTTCTGGTAAGCAGTGCAACTTACTTCTTCCTCGTGAGAACACAGTTTTAACACTCCAATTGTTAGGTGCAGCTTGTGTGGATTTTGAAAAATCGATGAATCCAGTCCTTGTGCCTGGTTATCATAATAAAAATATTTCATGTTAGTTGTACAGTGTTGGGAATGGTATAGATTACATGAGCACACGTAGTCATGACTGCCTCTTTGAACTGTTCAAATTGTTTCATAATTGAAGTTGTATTAAGAGGAATAGATAGGAAGTGAGTCCATTCATGTCTGGAACGCCCTTCATCACCAAGCATCTGAACACGTCTTGTGGCAGCCAATACACCACTTCGATCAGACCCTGTGATTACTAAGAAATAATATTAGCAATAGACTCTGCACATCATGCGTGAGATTATGCAGTGTAATTCAGTTTAGTGAGTATAAGATGCTGTTTACCTATTATATATCTATCTATATATCTATCTATCTATCTATCGATACATATATATATAAGAGATTGGTTGTCACATTGGCCCCATTCTTTAGTTAAATATTTTATATGTGATCCAGTGGACTCCACTCGTATTGCATTTGTCCTATGCTATGAGGCTGCAGATACATGTAACTTTGGGAGTGGAATCCAGATTGACAATTAGTGTATGCCCTTGGATTTCATATAGGCTTGTACATGTATGTCATACAGTACAGTGTCAGTGCTTGACTGTTTCCTTACAAATGCAGCAAAGAAAGTGATTTGTGCACATAGAGGAATAGCAGTAAATTATAGAATGAAGAAAGGTAAAAGTGTGCCATTGTTGGTTTCCAGGACAATCTGGTACTGTGATTGCATGCTTTAGTAGTTGCTCCTGCTGTCAAGGAAATAAAACAGCCACTTTCTACAATGACTTCAGTCTTGTTTTTGGTTCAAACTTGACCATTGAACAGGACGTGATGTTTGCCACCAAGTCTGACAAGAAGTATGTTTTGGTTTGTTTTTTAGAAATGAAATGCTGGTCTGTGAAGTCATAGCAATGTAAGATATATAATTGGTGCCAGCTGCCAAACCCTTTGAAACACATACTCATTTTCTAGACCATTCATTCTGTCAGTTTCAGGCTTCGAATTTGGTTTGAGAATTTGAGACTGCATCCATTAAGTTGCAGTTCAAGTTGTTTGCAGTCCTAATCTGAAAATATCCAAGTCGGTAAAATTCCAGAATGTCGATCTATTTTTGTAATTACACTGCACATGCCAAGTTCAATATTTGTGATTTTTCTTAATTACCAATATTAGCAGCTGCAGTTGAGCCCTTGCTTGGGACTTTTATTGAAGTTTTTGTCTCACGTTCCAGTTGTTTCTTTGTCTCGCCTTGCCTTCCAATGATGAACTTATAGAAGGCACTTGGCAGTGATAAACTCACTTGGAATCCTTCTGATGTTTTTGTTAGGTGACTCGTTTCTTCATCATCAGGTATATCTTCTAATTGCAGCTGACTTGCAACTTCACCTGCAGAAAACACAATATTCAAGAAATTGTGCAAATTAAACCAACTGATTTGAAATAAAATGCACACGTGTGTGTGTGTGTGTGTGTGCGCGCCAGTGGTGTGCGTGCGTGTGGTGTGCGTGCGTGTGTGTGTGTGTGTGTGTGTGTGTGTGTGCGCCAGTGGTGTGCGTGCGTGTGGTGTGCGTGCGTGTGTGTGTGTGTGTGTGTGTGTGTGTGTGTGTGTGTGTGTGTGTGTGTGTGTGTGTGTGTGTGTGTGTGTGTGTGTGTGTGTGTGTGTGTGTGTGTGTGTGTGTGTGTGTGTGGTGTGGTCTGTGTGTGTGTGTGTGTGTGTGTGTGTGTGTGTGTGTGTGTGTGTGTGTGCGTGCGCGCGTGAAATCTAGCAGACCCACACACCAACCTGCTCCAGTTTCAAGCCAACGATCTGTTGATATTTCATCGTCAGTATTGACTGGATTCTTTCGATACAACCTTCCGTTCAAATGGAAAATTTCTGGTCGAAGAATGTCGTCCATATGTATTAGCCTCGGATTCCAGATAATTCACCTTGGAGTACTTGACTCAATCGCGCGCAACATTTTGATAGACACAAGATAGAACGACTCAAAACATACAAGCATAGTATATTACATACACTCTCCATATTACAGAGCAAGATCTGGCCAGTTTTCAATATTTTGCGCGAAAATTTGTTTCTTGCTGTTAAGTTTAAATTTATTTAGAGCTGTAACACTTTTTATTGTGTGTTATGTGTTAGACAATCATAAATCTGTTGTACACGTTTGCAAACCATAGTCACAACAACGGTCGTAGTACACGAGGTTCACGCCGGTGTTTACATCCGGGAGCTGCATCTACAAATGATCGAGTCGACGCCATAAATCGCTAATCGATGCCGTTGACAGTAATCCAACTTTACCACCAAATCACCACCTACTCGCTGAATGCGAGAGAAACCTCGTTGAGAACGCACAACAGCCAACAACTCATTTATCCGGGGTCTTCACCATTGATTCGGCATATATCACGTGGTACTACGCATGCGCGGACGCTAGGAAAATCAAGGGGACGGCCACAACGCAAACGATTCAGAACGGTCCAACTTCATAGTCCCACAAACAGCCAACCGAACGACATGGCAGAAACGTTAAACAAGCCGGTAAGAGCCTAAACTCGCTCACTCATGTGCCATCTCTTTCAAACTCTCTCTCTGCCGGCGTTGCCAGGTGAAGGACGACTTACCTGACGACCGTGGACCCGCCAAGATGAGCCAAACGGTTGCGAAGTATGAGAAGGAAGAAGGAGTAGCAGGTAGGTGTGTTGTGTCACCTTTTGGTTGAACGCTACGGCGGAAAGCCTCCATGTAATGGGTTGGGCTTCTGTCATACTTTATGTGTGCGAAGCCTCTCTTCTTTATGAGTGATGTTTTGCTGTGTGGTGGATGTATGGTGTGAGATGCATTGGTGGAGAGTTGGATGGCTGTGATGGCTGTGTGTTGGTTTGTTTACTTGTTGGTCTGACATGCTGGTTCTTGCAGGTGATGGTCTGTTCTATGGAGCTAGGAATGCGAAGGTGAGTTGGTGTAATTGACGATAAGAAGTGTGTGTGTGTGTGTGTGTGTGTGTGTGTGTGTGTGTGTGTGTGTGTGTGTGTGTGTGTGTGTGTGTGTGTCCAGTTTATGTCTGTGTGTGTCCAGTTTATGTCTGTGTGTGTCCAGTTTATGTCTGTGTGTGTCCAGTGTGTGTGTGTGTGTGTGTGTGTGTGTGTGTGTGTGTGTGTGTGTCCAGTTTTGTGTGTGTAGTAATATGCTCTTTAATCAGGTGTTTGTTCCCAAGCCTATGCCAATGATGCCTGCATCACCTGGCTTGTTTGCAAACCAGACCCATTCAGCTAGGCTAGAACCGACTTACAGTAATTCAGCCGAGATGATAAAAAATTCATCATTATCCTCCACATTGTCAAGCAGCCTCTCACCTGCCAGAGTTCTCCGACCGAACGCCAGTAGCCATATTCCAATGGGACCCGCTGCAGCTGCTGCGATCAGCGGCGTCGGACCCATGCGGTTCCCACCAGGACCATTGCCGTTGCATTCTTCAAGTACTAATTCCAAGGTTTCAGTTTTGAACAGCGGTTCTGCGTTTTCGTCGCTTGGCCAGCAGCAGCACTCTCTAACGAGTTCGAATTCGTTGTCTTTTTCGTTATCAAATGCCTCTTATTCGAGGCCGAGTGGTGGTGGCGGCATGCTGTCTGTCAATCCAAGTCTCAATGCTGCTTCGTCAAATTCATTGCATTCTGCGACAACAACAGCAGTCAGTGCAGGGGTGGCATTATCACCCGCTGTCCCTAGAATAAGTGAAATGTCATCTCAGCCGTCATTTCTGTCGATAAACAGTACGGGTGGAGCATTTCAACCAACGTCGTCTGTGATAGCGAGTAGCAGTGAATTGTCTGGTGGATCATTTATTCCTTCGATGGCTCCGTTTGGGGCGAACTTTAATGCTGGTGTGACTAGAGTAATTAACTCAAATGTGAGTGGCTCTGCCATGTCGACTGGGTCAGTTGCAGTTCGACAGCCGAAGAAATCAGTGGTTGCTCAAAGTGTAACGAATGCTATCAAGAGCAATAGCAACATGTCTTCTTCAGGTAGTTCGACTTCTATGGCAGCAGTATCACACATACCAGGTATGGCATTTGGACAGACAGAAAGACAGACACATAGACAGACAGGCAGACAGACAGACACATAGACAGATAGATAGACTGACTGACAGGCAGGCAGACAGACAGACACATAGACAGATAGATAGACACATAGACACATAGACAGACAAGACAGACACATAGACAGACAGACAGACACATAGACAGACAGACAGACACATACACAGACAGACAGACACATACACAGACAGACACATAGATAAATAGACAGACAGATAGATAGACAGACAGACAGCTAGACACATAGACAGACAGACATTTTTAATTTGCATTTTACTTACCTAACTCTGCTAAACAAACTGTTGCAGGATTGAAATCCGTCACATTCAGTAATGCCTCGGAAACACCAGAAACGATGAGCAAGGTTGCTTGGTCACCATAACTGTACTTCCCTGCCTTTCGCTTACATCCACTTCTTATAGCTTTCCGTTGACTTTCGACTGCAGCCCGTTTCTTCAGGCTCATTTTCCACTCACATGTCCTCAGCAGTGGTGCCATCGCTGTCCGTAATTTCACGAGACCGGCAACCTGACAAAAGGTTTGAACATATTAGACTGTGATGCAGACATGTGGTTACTGGTCTGTGTTGACAGTGAAAATTCATTGGTCAGTAACAAGTATACAGTTGCGGGCTTTGATGCGTTGAGTGGACAGTCCACGAACGTTGTAAACTCGACGAACGTCTTGTTTGGTTAGATGGCAGTCGTGTGTTGTGGTGTGTTAATGTGTTGATCGTGAGTCGTCGTCGTAGGGTACCCGATGCCGTTCCAGTCGTCTTGCCTGACAATGTCGAGTGAATCGACGTCAAGACCGATTGCGTCTGTATCGGGTATGTATGGTTAGTGTGTACGACTGCTCTAGTTATTGTGTCACAATGAGATGTTTTATAGGTTCAGACATGCATATTACATGTTTGTAAGAATTTGGTACACTAGTAGTGAGTCCCAGTGTAGTGTGTTAGGCATTTTGCATGTTTACATTGAATGGGTGTGCTTTACTGACTGTTGTAATAGACATAGACTTTATAGTTATGATAGTCTAGATTGGGTGCACTTGATTATGTTTTAGTTCATGTGTGTGCTTCGTCGTGGCGTCTTTCTCATTGAATCATTGCGCTAATATGATGCTGTGATACTTGATCGAATGATAAATAGATTAAGAATACCTAACAGTCAGTGTGTTGTGTGTGTGTGTGTGTGTGTTGTGTGCACATGCCTGTGTGTTTGTTTGTGCCTGGCTGTATAATGGCGATTCATAGGCGTAGGTTGTAACGTTCTGTCTTTATCTGGATGTTATCATGCTGTCTGCTTGGCTAAGAATTATTTCACAAGGAGACACACACACACACACACACACACGTGGTTTGCTGTGAGGGAATGCGAATATATGTCTAGAGCAACGAAACACTCGCATGTCACTCAAGCAGCTGTAATTGCCCCAAGCGCTTGCAACCTCGTGGCAAAGTCTTCGTCAACTGATTGTAAGGTCTGTGCTAGGTAAACCAGACGGTTGACCACACCGAGTGTAGCGGCAAGGCAAGAGACATGCCCATATGACTTGGACATGAAAAGACATAAATGCTGACAGCCAGTACATAGTTGACGCGTTTCCTCTTGCCGCTGGCCATTGTCCTTTGGGATGTGCTGGCGAAGTGTGTGTGTGTGTGTGTGTGTGTGTGTGTGTGTGTGTGTGTGTGTGTGTGTGTGTGTGTGTGTGTGTGTTGAAAAATGGTTATTAATGTGTATATATTATTAATAATTAATTAATAGACTAACTGCAACATTAACATTCTAACCTCTAACACACCGTTTTCTCAACAGCTGCTGGAAATCCCATGATGATACCTTCCGTATCCAGCGACAAACCGCAAGGTAAATCACCAACAACTGACACACAACTAGTCCAGAGATTCTCATCGTCATTGTGTAGCAGGTTTCAGTCTTCCCAGTCACAGCTTCTTGGGTACCAACCCCGGACTCGCCCACACAGGTTCGACCGGCAACCTTGCCGTAATAGGCGGAGGTCACCACCAGCCGGGGCTGATGACGATTGGACAGCAACTGCAACAACAGCCATCGCAGCTCTCGGTCTACGGGATGGGAACTCGACCGAGTAACACAAGCAGTCAAGCGTCGTGTATCAGTCCCAGTGTCTCGCCACGACCGGCTCCCACGATATTGAGGAAGAGACCGAATGAAAGGTATCACATGCTGGTGTGTGTGTGTGTGTGTGTGTGTGTGTGTGTGTGTGTGTGTGTGTGTGTGTGTGTGTGTGTGTGTGTGTGTGTGTGTGTGTGTGTGTACATAGCTGTGCATGCTGGGTTATCCATGATTGAAAGCTTCTGTGGTATCATGACAGTGTAACCATACAATACTATTTGAAGAAATTCTGTAACACGTTTCCATGCGTCTGCCAGTATTACACGATATCTCAACTATACTTGTGTTGTAGTATGAAGAGACACGAAGTGCAACCTCCAGACGGCCGGATAATGCAGGCCACCGGTTCTTTCAGTGCTAAAACAGGATCCACCAATAAACACGGGTAGGAAGTCTGGTTAGCGGTCATACTTCTCGTAATCTGCTTTGACTCAAAGTCCACAGTGTGTCTACGCTCTCGAATGAACAGCAAGCAGAACAACAATATTTGTTAATTAACCTGATTTTGTTGTTAGGTTGGCAGACGGTTGTGTCTCTGACAAAAAGATTTCTACTGGAGGCCCGAGGTCATCAGCAAGTTCGAGTATCTCCATCCTGACGTGTACAGCCTCGAGTATCTTTACTTCGTCTTTGAAACAAACGTTTGACGACGGCAACAAGGCGGACGCCATCAGTTTGCTCGGTCACCTTCACAACTCTACGGCACCACCGATCAAACAGGTGAACGCGTTTAATCCTTTCGTCGGCCCGAATGTGTCCCGGACTCCCGACATGGTGACGGTTCCTATGGAAACAGCATCACCGAGGAAGAAGCCGCGGAAGCAGCATTTTATTACCACCGATGATCAGTATGCAAGCAACGTTCCACTCGAAGAGGGAAACAACAAATATAAGGAAATGGTGGACGAAGACGATCATTGGCACAAGGAACCGAAAGCGAGAGCAATGAGTGGGCAATCTGGGGTTACGAAGGATTCGTTAGACAGTCAGTGGATGGTGTATGATAGTCGTACTGAATGTGTGGTGATGTGTGAATGTAGTAGATGGAATATGTTATCGTCGATCTCACATGGCCGGGTATAGACTAAAGGCACCCGATAACCATTTCCTCAAATACTCCGATGCTCGAAGACGAGGTAACACACATCATAACATTTTAAAGAATGAAACGAATACGAAGTAATACGGTCACTTTGTACAGAGGAAAGGACTCTTGCACTCTCCGAGATCTGTTCCCAGCGCGGGATCAACAAACAGGTGTCGGGGTGGAAACTCGTACGATTCGGCAGGCAACTCGACGAATTGGTATCATACATTAGTGTTTGGATTGCATTACGTTTGGCGATCGTAATCGGACATTGTTGTAGGCTGATGTTGAAGACGAGGTGAAGAACATAACGACGACATTCCAGAAGGAGCTCCCGTCGCCTGCTGATAGTCGAGTGACATCAACAGAAGAAAGCGAAGTCGCTTTCTTGGCTGAAATTGTACAGGTTGTGTTCGTCTCTAAAGCAACCATGTTGGCAAAATCACGATAACTGGTTTGTTTCAGGATGATGTAGAAAGAAGTAAAGTTGTAATAGAGCAAATGCAAGATGTAAAAAGGGCAGTGAAAGTGGTATGTCACACACAAAGTCTCGTATCTCACGTTATCATTATATATGGGAATGTGCTTTGTAGCTATTGGATCATTCGTCACACATAGGAGAAATTCTACAGAAGCACACGATGCGAAAGCCGCTGCCCTTTTCGAGACGTTCTAAACCCGAGATGATGCAGCATCAATAGCATGTAGAGAGTTGATGATGATACTTATCACAGTACAAAATACCCCGGTTCTCATCTTGCTACATCTACTTATTCGTCAGTCAGGTTTTTATTGTCAAAGATTTGTAAAGTACAGGGCACACAACACAATGACTTCTCTAGTAATTAAATCAAATTTAAACATTCTCTATATGTGATATGCTGGTATTGTCATCGGCCGATCCGTTGGACGACCCAGTCGGCTTGGCATAGCGGGCAGCGGTTATTCTGAACGACCCAGAGTGACATGCAGCAGTTGTGGAATGAATGATTGCACTCTCCCCACACAACTGTGAAAACAATAGAGAATATTGCAATAATGAAAAGACACATACCCAACTTATTATGGATGTTTATGTGCCTTCTAAGTTCTAACGATTCGTAGTTGAAATAAGGGAATCTAGAAAGTCAGTCACTGGCTTGTGCCTTATACAGTACTGTACAGTGGATTGACCTGGTTATGATACGAAATGAGTTATGACTTTGGCCCTATCCAGGGTCATTTATATCAAACATGTAATTAAACTTAAAAAAATGAAATAAAATTACTAAAAATTACAAAAATAGAGTATAAAAACAATTAAATTACATTCTAAATACTGAAATAAAATATAAAAATTACAAAAATTAAATTATAAAAATAATTAAAAATTACGTTTAAAAATTAAAATAGAATAAAATTATATTTAAAAATAAATTAAAATTAAATTATAAAAAACAATTAAATTAAAATTGAATAAAATTATAAATAAACTAAAAATTGAAATAATTATAAAAGTTATGAAAGATTAGATAGCAGTTATTCATTATTAGTAACATAAGGTATTGATTGATAGTAATCTTGTTTTCTAAACTAGTTGGGTTTTTAGTTTTCCTGATCATTGACTTACATAATTCATGGAGTGCGAACCAAAATAGCATTTGCAGTGCCTACTTACGCTGTGTCTCCACTTGTTGCTCTTTACATGTTTAACATTAAACATGTTTAAACTCCCTCTCTGACATTGCCTAATTCTGTCTTCTTTCAATAGTCTCCAAAGAAAGAGTAAGAACACAAAAGAACTAACATCCATCGTCTTGGAATGCACCTTACTATCACGTGACCAATAAACCAAAACCACTTACGTTAAACTACCTCTGAAACATGTTTAGCAAAAGCTGTTCAGGTTTACAGTTAAACAGGTTTAATTAACACTAGTGGAGACGCGATTTAAGTAACAAAATATGCAAATACTCCTCCAATTCACAAGACAAAATGTTGTCTATACGGAAACAGAAATTGCTGCATATTTGCTGTCAAGGCATTTTGTATATATCTAATATAAAGCTCAAATTGTCTGTCTGTCTGTCTGTGTGTTCGCGTTTGGGAGCCACGTCTTTTGTCCGTTTGCAACCGAAATCGGCACGCACAGGGGAAGGTTTGCGTAAAAAAATTAAGAAAAAATTACGCACCGGGTCCCCTTTCGAGGGATCGACCCCCGCGTAAAATTTCTCGATGACGCAAACGCTACACATTCCGGTTCATTCGAACACACGCCCGCACCAGTCCTGTGTAGACCGTATGCATCGTCGTACTTCGCAAAGCTTCGAGCGATCGAATATCTCTTGCCGAGGAAACTTACTCTTCTAGCGCTTGCGTTTCTCTCCAAATTCTGATTGCATTTGCACCGAATCCAACCTACACGTTTTCTGAAGCAAGCGCTACACGGCGAGTGTGTCGATTTCTATCGAAATAAGCGCGAACAGCAAGATTCGAATTCATTCAGCATATCCGGGACCTCGCAACAAAGATTGCACGTGACGTGTCCACAGACCTATCTTTACACTACAGTATCTTGCCCGTACGAAGGACGGGCCATGGATCCTAGTATATATATATATATATATATATATATATATATACAAATATCAGGAATGATTGCTAATACAGTAAATGGCAAAAAGTACTGAAAGAGCAGTCGGTCGTATTAAAATTCTTTGTATTTCATCATTCGTCCAACTGACCTTTATATAATTTGTTGTGTACAGTACTGTACTGACTGTACTACTAGATATTACATACAGGTGCTCACTTGAGCATGCTCCTATTGCAGACTTTAGTACTCAAGCTTTCACAATTTCACACCTCAAAAGTGCTAAATGACTTTCACAGACTCCCTAGACTTACTTCAAGCCTGCAGAAATGATCTGTTTAACACTTCAATGTCTTTAGACCATGTGTTGACCACAAAGTTTCTTTACAGTTTGAAGCTCCTTTGGTGTTTTTTGTGCAGCAGCTTTGTATGCTATTTGGTCAATCACCTTTGCCCATTGTTAACCCAATGTGTCATGTTCTCATTTACCCATCCTATATTAGCCTATATAGCTGTTTCACAAGGTGAGGGATGTGTACAGTATAAAGTGTACTAATGCATTCCACATCCCTCCTAACATCAGGGAACATTAGCTCTAACATACATCTGATTATAACACATGCCAAATTGTGAAACATGATTACTAGCAAAAAATCGGAGTAAATGAAATCACTCTTGTCATTTAAAATTAACACTCGCAAAATTATACGCCTTCAAAACGCTTTCTATCATAACAGTACAGTACTGTGTTAGTACATGTATGGATATCACGTAATTAATAAATTTAATTAAGTGTGCCACAAACAAGAGTCCGGGTTCCAGAAATCGGACAGTGACTCACCTACGCATTCTTCCTGTTTGTTGTCAGATTGGCAACGAAGGCAGGCATCTGTAAGAAACAAACCATTACAATGTGAATCACGATCAAACGCTTGCACATGCGCCACAAGGTACCTACGATCTAGAGATCCGCTTACCCATCACTTGGACCTTGCAAATGGCGCAAGTATCGCATTCCACGTCCCATGACCACATTGCTACAGCATTCCATTTCTTCACAGTAAACAAACGCTCTTTCTCTTTTCGTTCTTCAGACATTGTTGAGCCAGGAAATTAATATCTATACCTATGTTAGCGCGCAGAAATCTGGGCTTCGAGGATAAGCATGCGCACTTACATGATACGTTTGCGTCGTGACAGTCACGTGCTAGGTAGAATTCGTTTACTTGCTGTAACTCACGATGGCTCTCAACGATCAGGAAGTCGAAAAGCAGGTTTGCAACGTTTTCTTCACTCATACAGACTCCATGAAAAGAAGGGACTTCTTTAGATCCGTCACATGATGAATTTTATTCAACAAGAGGCCACAGAAAAGGCAGAAGAGATTGATGCCAAGGCATAGTCTAGAAACCGATGTCTAAAGCCAATTGGTTTAATTCTGTCTTCTATTCTTATCTTTCATGTGAAGGCTGAAGAAGAGTTCAGCATAGAAAAGGGCCGCCTCGTGCAGCAAGAGAAGATGAAGATTATGACCGTGTACGAGAAGAGAGAGAAGCAGATTGACCTGCAAAAGAAAATGTCAGTCTTGTGTGTGGGTGTGAGTTGCCGTGCTGTGGGTTGATGGTCGGTTTCATTGTGATTGACAGTCAGAGGTCCAACCTGCTCAATCAGGCCAGACTGCAGGTGCTTAAAAGGCGTGATGACTCTGTAGAGGTGAGAACAGTACACAGCCGCGTTTGTTCCAATCATATGAAAATCGACAAGAAAACAAGAGTTAATTAAACCTGCTCTATTGAAATGCAGAAACACTGACTTAGCTAATGCTTTCCATGCCTGCTAGATATAACAACATTTTAATTAATGTGAGACGTCGGCTACAGCTGACTTTTGCTTGACAAACTTTTGGCTTGGAAGCTCCTTGCAATGCATTTTACCTTGTCAGTATTTTTGTTAACGCTAAGGTGCACATGCGCTAGGGTTACAGTAGTGTTGTCTGTGTTTAGACGGACTATTGAATGGACAATTGAAATGCAGCGCATGTGCTCATTATCAGTCAGTTTTTTGACAGCAGTTTTGCTTTTATGCTTTGAAAGGATAGAGAACACATGGCTAATGGAAGCTATTAGAAGTGGATCAGCCTAACTCGGGTTAAAGGGACATAATTTAACTCACACTACAAGCAGCTGGCTTATTTAATTAACAGGACTTACTACCATTAGGTATCGGTTTTCAGGTAAATGCAAGGCATTCTTGCATAACTTCAAAACTGAACAGACGCTATTAGGTAAATCCCTAAATGTATTATTTTATTTAATGAGCTATTTTCATGACTGGAAGTATGCAGCAATAGATAGCTGGCAAAGTCAAAATTTCGTAAAGTCGGGCGGCCATTGCTGCTGCAGTCGCTGCGGCTCTATTGGCCCTGGAGCTAGCCTTGAATTTCCAGACCAGAGAGCACGCGAAGCGTGCGAACTCTAGTCTGGACCAAGTCGATACTAAATGATTTTGGAAGTATTTATCAATAGCGATGCTAAATGGTAGTCTAACAGCGTAGGATCGTTTTACCTAGATCAACATATCATTTGTAAAGGCCATGAAATCTCATGAACAAAGAAGAGACGTCTGCAGTGTTTGCAGCGATATCTTGGTGGATGGCATGAAATGACGACTCTTTGATTCTTTGGCAGACCACTAGCTAGTCTAACCGCTCGACTGGCGCGACTACCGCTCGACCAGTTGTCAAAGGTGATGGTCTAGCGACGCTGCTGTGCATGTCCTGTCACCGCAAGCTTGAAAATATCAAGGAACTGAAGCTGAAACTAAAACTAAGATGTGTGCGTGCACCAGAGTCTTCATCACGTCTCTGGCGTGCACTTAGCCGCCCACGCGGGTTTCACACGAGCGCAATCAGTGTTAGTGCACTTAGCATAACCAATTACTGCTAAACCAATCAGAATTTACAACCGACATTCCGGCTATGAGGAGCTGATTGGCTTAGAAGGCTATTTCCGAAATCATTTTAGTACCGACTTGGTCCAGACTATAGTTTTCGCGTTTCGCGCGCACTCTGGTCTGGAAGTTCAAGGCTACCCTGGAGCCAATTAAGCAAAGATATTCTGAAGCCCTAAGAAATTGAAGAGAACTTAAATTAAGTTTATTGTACTGGGTTGTTAGGCTATTTATATTCAAAGAGTACAGAATACTGATGGTCTGATTGTTACTCTTAGATGTCATCTTAGTAAACTGACCGAATTATTGTCCACATCGTGTACGTGTTTAGCTTGGGTTATTTTCAAAGCTTTATGTCATATGATAAATTAAACTCTTGACTTGTCTCTATTTTAAGAGACTACCTTGCATGAACGTTTGGCATAGATTGTGTATGCATACTATAGTGTACCTCCATTGTGTAGTAAGCCTTCTGTTCAAACTGTTTTCTTATCTATAGCAATTGTTGAAAGAGGCAAGGTCTCACTTGTCTAGAATCACGCAAAATAAAAAGCAATACCAAGAGCTAGTGAAGCAACTTATCATACAGGTTGGTGGTTGGTCTGCAAGATTTGTGATGCTTTTGTGTGATGTTGTCTCGAGCATGAGCAGTAGTTTACTGTTATGGTAAATTCAGTTGTACAAAGTTCTGGTAGAACTGAATTTGTTGTGTGGTGGTTGAATGTGTTCTTGTGTTGATGATCTACAGGGCTTGTATCAGTTGTTAGAAGAGAATGTCACTATTCGTTGCAGGAAGGAAGATGTTAATGTAGTGGAGGTATGTCAGTGGTAGTCAGTTTGTAGATAGGTTTAGTGACCGTTTTTGTGGTCAATGGGCTGAATAACCGTTTTTTGTTTTGATTATGTTATTGGTTTATCAGTGTGTGTGTGTGTGCGTGTGTGTGTGTGTGTGTGTGTGTGTGTGTGTGTGTGTTTGTGCTCCCACACTCTCCCACACTACATAATTCTCTTCAAATCTTTTTTTAATAATTTTTAGTGTGTTAGAGTCATGTTCTTTACCTGTATTGTTTAATATGCTTGTCTTTTGCTGTCATGCTTGCTTGTTTGCCTTTTTTCTACAAGAGCAGACGAGTGGCAATTGAGTCAGCTCTCTTTGTATATCTATAGTCCACGGGTAATACAGTATTTATTATTCTCTGTTTTGCTGTTAGTCTTCACTGGATGCTGCCGCTCAAGTGTATTATGATGGCACCAAGAAAGAAGTCAAGATGAAAGTTGATAAGGAAAACTATTTAGGAAATGATGTGTATGTTTGTTCAGTGTGTGCTTCTATTTTACTGATGTATTCTACTGGAATTGTTTTGTTGCTATTAGATCAGGAGGAGTAGAACTAGTTGCACAAGGTGGCAGAATCAAAGTGGTGAACACACTAGATAGCAGATTGGAGCTGATAAGCAGGCAGGTTTGTACAATGGCAATATCAAACAATGTTTGCACATTAGCTTGAATCAGTGCTAGTAGTCAGTGGAATCGAGCTTACTATTACACACACACACACACACACGCACACACACACACACACACACACACACACACACACACACACACACACACACACACCTAAAAACCTAAAACTAAACCTAAACATCAGGAGCTGCCTCTCAGGGGTCACGCTCCAGCTGTTAAGCTTGTGAAGCCAACTGTGGTGTGAGGACTCGAAGTCTCACCAGGACCCCAGTGGCTGATGTCACATCACAGCGTCAATGGCCAGTCAATGACCAGGTACTCATTTATACTCCTGAGTCGAGAGAAGGAAACGTGTGTTAGTTTCTTGCTTAATTAATTAAGGAAATTAGGCCATAGCTCACCATCACTGTGACTTGAACTTGTGACCCTTCAAGGTTTCGGATGTAAACACTCCATAAGATGACTCTAACCAACTGAGCTATCGTAACACACACACACACACACACACACACACACACACACACACACACACACACACACACACACACACACACACACACACACACACACACACACACACACACACGAGTGGGCTATAGTGACTTAAAAATAATAACATGCTTTTTCAGATGATTCCAGAGGTGCGCATGAGGCTCTTTGGTGTGAATCCATCGAGGAAGTTTGACTTCTGAAGCTCTGAATCATTATAGATGACTCGAACTGATAAATTGTATCTTACGCAATTGTCTTTACAAACACCGACAATCACAACATATTGTAGTCACGTATTTTACATCTAAGTACGTATATTGTAGATTAATTAATAAAATGGATGCATTTGATTGCAACCAGTCTAGCACATAGAATTCAATGGATTTAGCCGCGCGTGATTGTAGGACTCCGAGGATACTTAGCCCAATGTCTGTCATCGCCAGCAACATAATTTCGAGGTCGTTGCCTTTTGCGTTTTCGTTCCGTTGCCTCTCAACGAACGTCGTGCAAAGGATCAACGAGCAGCGTCATCAAGCCGTCAGCGGGGGAGGAGAGAAGAAAGTCGCATCTCAACATAAGAAGGTCAGCAGCTCAAACCGGAATGAACAGCATACAGCGAAGCGACCGCTTTGCAAACGTATTTGCACTAAGCTGCTGTCAAGTTACACGCTACCTCGCAAACTGCAAATTTCGTTCACTTTCGGTCTTTGTGTTGTGCTAATTAAAAGTTAGCCCATTTGTTATTGTGTGGCAAAACGTTGAGCGTCATTGTATTGCAAGTTTGCCTCTGTCATAACTATATGGTCAATGTGGCTGTTCGTGCGCGAGTAAACACGGTATCGGACTTTAAATTTTTAGTAATATTTAGATATGTGTGTGCAATGCATGGTTGTTTAGACATTGATATAGAATTTTTGAATTTTTTTCTGTGGTAACACGCTATTGTCTAGTTTGACAATGCACATGGTGTCTGTGTTCCACTTGTTACAAATCACTATTGTTGATCATTATAATGTAGTATTGTTGTGCTGTCTTGCAAGATCGTCGTGATTGATCATTCAGACAGCACGGAAATAATAAGACACACACACACACACACACACACACACACACACACACACACACACACACACACACACACACACACACACACACACACACACACACACAAGGAATAACTTATTTGTATGTCTTAATTATGATGTGGCTAATACCGACCAACTTGGAATCCCGAGCATTCAGGAATGGGCCAGACCATTTGGGAATTACCATACAGGCTAGCCTATTCGGAATCTGTCTATTTTATTATAATATTATTTTATTATAATATTATAAAGTTATTTTATCATAATAATTAATTAATTAATGTCAATCCGACATTAATGGATAACTTTATTGTTATTATAAAATAACTTTATTATAATAATTAATTAATTAATTAATGTTGACAAGACTAATCAGACTCAGTCAGACTTCAACGATCAACACAAATATGTAATATAATTGACACATAAATAAATACAATTGTAAGTGATAGTGTATACATAAATAATTAATTAACATTATCCACGTGTTCCAGAATGGTCAAGATTTCTGCTTGGTCCAGCTGGTGTTCTCGTATGGTCCAACAGATTTCAAAATGGCTAGCTCGCATGGGAATTCCCAAATGGTCAGGCCCTTTACGGAATGGTCCGGATTCCTGACCGGTCCTCTACATGGTCATTTGTCACTCTCAAATGACCATTGCCATTTGTCACTCTCACTTGACTTTTTAATTCTCAATTAACTCTTATGTCATGTACTGTGATTATCCATCAGCCATCCAAGTTATTTGTTAATAGTACTGTTATTCTCTTATAGGGCAAATTGACTGCTCGTGAACGTTTACAGCTCCTTCTTGATCACAATTCGTTTAGGGAACACGACATGTTTGTTGTTCACAATTGCACTGATTTTGGAATGGACAGCCCGTCGAATAAAGTAATCCCAAATAGGTTAATTAATTCTTTTTAATTTGAGTGATGTTTATGTAGATTCCAGGAGACGGTGTTGTGACCGGTCAGGGAAAGATAAATGGCAGAAACGTATTTGTGTTTAGTCAGGTGAGTATCTGTATATACAGTATGTACAAAGTTTAAGTAGTTAAGTCGGTCAATTATCGTTTGCTAATCAATTTGACAGGATTTCACAGTATTTGGTGGTTCTCTATCCCATGCTCATGCTAGAAAAATTTGTAAGGTGAGCATGCATGTACATATATTTATTTGATGGCGGCTGCTCGGTGTTAGTCAACAGAGGAGATTTTAATTAAGTTACTCTGTAGTGCTAAGGTGTCACATATTATCACTTTGGTTAACAACAGAACAAAATTTTGTCAAACTATATACATGTATGCCAAATTGGTAGTGAGTTTCTGATAGTTTTACACATTGATTTGTCATTTTTGCTTGATTGGTGTGTTTTTAAGTTCAGGGCTGGTGGAGGAGGGTGGGTCAGGTGCCAACTTTTGAAACTGCGCCTTTTGCCAATGGGCTTTTGGCCAGAACTTCCACAAATTTTGGGTTGAGTGATTACATAAATTAGCTATTTCACGTTTACTGCGGGCGGGGCTTGGCCACGCAAGACCTGGTCCACTCAACATCTGGAGTGCTCTGCTGTCCCTGTAGTTGTGTATCATGAAGAACTATGGGCACAGGCGTAAGCTTTGCATTTGTTTGATATTGTCTCAGAGAATTTGTAAAGGTGTCGCAAACTACAGTAATTATGGTTTGTGCTTACCTCTACTGTTTGTTAGCAAACTCTTCACGCACTTTCACAACTGACTCGTACGACTTCTCGAATATCTAGAAGGCAACGAATTGTCGCAACTGAACACATAGAATCCACTTTGAGTGTCA